>NC_134408.1:151126918-151154418 GCF_038048845.1 Mixophyes fleayi | reverse complement strand
TGAGCACCGACTGTCCATGGCCAGTAGCTGGTGTTGGACCTGTGGTCACCGGCTGCCTGGGGGTTAATGATTAGATGCGCTGTGATTTGTGCCATCATGGCTCCGACCCCACTGCATTATAATATAAATTGCAGCAGAGATTAAGGAAAACAAGATACAGACTTTTTTAAGCACACTTTTTTGTTTTTTAAACCAGCGTCGCACAAACCTTCAGGGTGGTTTTGGTCCAGAAATGATTTTCTGAGATATCCCAGCTTACCTGAACATTTACATTGACTCTAGTGCTGGGCACAGTGTTTTAATGGGACCGTGCCTACTATATCATCTCTATACCAAACCTCTCATGGAAATCCTGGGTACTGAGGTTTTACCAAAGTTACTAACCAAAGGATGCTGGTCGGGCATCGCATTTTTTCAGTTGGAAGAATAGGTAAAATAACTTTGCATTTCTAACACAACTCATGCATGAAATGCTCTTTCTGGAAACCAGGTGCGTGTGCTGCTGAAGTGGTGTCAGACGCGTCTTGATATACCGCTGGTGTATGGGGGAAATACGCTATATTTATATGCTCTTTTTTTAAGAGTAATTTATTCCTATTTTGGGACCAGCTTTGAACCCACCCCAGAGTGTCTTCATCCTGTTTAGCTACTTTGTATTAAATCCCACCGATGTCTATGGGGACACATTTTAGATGCAGTTTATTAGAGCTTTACATACGTACAGGATTCCTCCAACACACAAAATAAACCACGTGGACGATCGATCTCTTCTGTATCCTTAAACATCTCTGAATGGAGCTCTGCCATTAATTAACCCAGAGACAAATTGCCTGTCATCATCTTACATACCAACCTTCATAATGTGCTGAAAAGAAGCGTTCTCTGCAAAGAAACAAAGTAGCAAATATTCCATTGTTATATAATCATATAATCCAAAATAACATCACTGCATTCAATGAGTGTCAAACATGCTGAGCTGCAGATATATAAATAATAATATTAATAATAGTTTTTAGACCTCTATCTTTACACCCCCACATTCACTAACCCCAGACATTTAAATGTAACAAATCAATTTGATATTACCTCTATGTTACTCAATTTTTTCCATTATGCCCAATGTCCCCTGGTGGTATAAAGATAGTGAGCTTAAATATGAAATATATCTAACTAGAACTAAAAACTATAACAAGGTGTCATTTTCTTTTTTTTTTGTATTTATTATTTTTTAACATTTATTTACACTGCGCCAGCGCCTTACAGGGAAAGTTGAGTCATTGACATCGCTCTTGACAAATAAAAGTATCACAGGATGGAATGTAATGTAGCTGTTTATGTATCTACATATAGACCATGACAGTGTGAGACTAATTCAATGCCGTGTCCCTCTAACCTCTGCACAGCGATGCTCTGTCTTCACACATGAAAGTGTCAAGCCTAATTTCATACAGCCAGGACCACGTTACCTCCTTTGAGGTCCAGGGACCGTTGTTTACCTCTGGGCAGAATGGAGTGTTTTGATGCAAATAGCATTCATCTTATATTTCTGGCAGAGGTCTTATGATGGATTAACATAAATTGTATTCTGTTTTTTGGGTTCCATTGAAGAGTTTCACCCGGCTCGCTTCAAGGGCAGTTTCCCAGCAAGATATAAAGGGGCTCAGATTTTTATAAGCGGCACATGAAACGCTGCTGAATGGGGTCAATATCACACAATGCCAAATCACCTTATATACGCCCTGGTATTTATATTCCATATTCAGTTTACATTGATTGCCTTGATTATCGCTTATCCATGATGAATTAAACGTACAGCTGACAAATAAAAATATATTTTTTCCTGTACATTATAACATATTATATATTCAACAAGAATTACATTATTGTTTATTGCATTAAGTATTATATTCTATTAGCGTTTTTTATTTGATTTTGTTTTGTAAATATATTGTAATTTTTTTTACTTAATACATAACAAATCAAATACCATTCATAATATATTATTTTTCTATTACAAACATTTTTTTTAATGAATTTCAATCATTTTCCATAGCTCCAGTCCTACTTTAATTGTATGCTCCCGAGCTTTAAATATTCTTTAGATCTTTATATATGAATGACGTTTAATTAAAAGGAGTTCACAATATTTAGGAAAGGGGGGGGGTATGAATATGTATTAGGTTGTGTTTAATTTCCTGTATTCTATTTTTAAGTAAATATACAGAAGAGAACAGGTTTCTGGAGCCTGATGGAATCTAGCTATATGGGGTTTGAAATGATTTTAGCATAATAATATATATCTCTGGATGGCAGTATGCACATCACAGAGGTTATACGGAACAATGGTATTGTCTGCTATGGGTATAAGCACATGGATAGAAGAAAGACCTTCACAGGTCTTTTATCTTCATATAATCCCATTTGTGATAAGAAGAATTCCTTGGGATTAATTTAAATTCTTTACATTAGCAGCGGGTTGGTTCCGTGGACTAAATGAGATAAAAATACTCTTATCAGATTAATAGCCACATTAGGCAATTACATTCTTATCTGTTTGAAATGATTCTTATAGTCCTGCTGCCTATTCCTCCTCTCTGGAGTGGGGTAATTCCTGATTAAGATCTTGTCCTCTCCGTACAATAAGCCCTCTTATTGGATCTGCCACATGAATTGATAAGTACTTTGCTTTCTGGGCTGGCAGCTGCCACTCTTGTGAATGACCTTCAGATCGATATCTTCATGTCAGTGGGGGCGAGAAGGTGCCATCCCAAACAAATCAGACTTAGACGTGGCCATAAGGGAACATTTAAGACACATCTATTTAAGAATATATTTATTTCGAACATGTTTCTTCCCTCAGCCCATCAGGGATGTATTGGAGAAATATTTAGAAGCTCTTGTAGAAGACACTTGTTTTATTTAAATGTGCAAATAGAATATTCCTAATGCACTAATTTGAAACATTGAAATTACCTTTTAACTTCACATTTAACAGTGTGTACATCTTTGCTACATATAGGGCTTAGGGCAGTGGTCAGGGAACAGGAGTAAATTACCCCAAATGGGGTAAAAATGAGGTCCCTGGGGGTAATGCTGCCGATTCACATGCTGTCAGTTGGATTGTAGACCCCTTTAAATGTGAAATTGCTGTTGTACCAGAAGAGCCTCAAGGGTTGGCAGAGGCACTTCTTGAGCTTCGATGCAGTAATGAAGCACGTATTGCATTTGAAAACAAAGCAGATCTGTCATATTTTTGGATGTCAACAGCTGCAAAGGCATCAAAATTGCACATTAGGAGTCAGTCAAAAAGTTGCTGCCTTTTGCAACAACCTACCTTTGCGAACAAGGATTTTCCATTCTAACGAACATAAAAACAAAGCAGAGAAATTGATTGGACGCTGAAGACTGTATCCACATTGCTCTGATATCAAAATGCCCCAATATTGATGCCAAAAGTATCAAAAATGAAGCAACATCATTTCTCCAAAACCTGAAGTTTTGAAGTTGAAGCTTTCAAAGAAATTTTGAATAGATTCAATAACATTTTGAATTACAATAATTAATATTATATGATTTCCTTCCTTTCAAATCAAGGGGGGTAACGTCGGCGTATCTAAATATATTTGGGGATAAAAGGTAAAAAAGTTCCCTAACCCCTGGCCTAGGGAATATCTCCTTATAGTCCTTATAATACTCAATGGGGACTGAGGTCTGGGCCATTTTATCAGGCTCTAAAATGCTAAACTTTCAGGCTAGACCCCAATGGCTTAAGCCATCTGAAGATGACGTTAGCCATTCAGTACTTTGGGGAGAGCATCCCAGGAGTGGGACCTTCGGATCCCTGCGCTAGGTAACACAAATGGCAACTGCACATGTGCCACAAACATTTATTAGAAAACAGTCATCACTGGGGCATCCTCCTATCAGATAAGATGTCCCAGCGATGACTTTTGTAGTAAATTAGCCTGAACAGTCATCTGTCTTCAATGACA
This sequence comes from Mixophyes fleayi, assembly GCF_038048845.1. Lineage (NCBI taxonomy): Eukaryota > Metazoa > Chordata > Amphibia > Anura > Limnodynastidae > Mixophyes > Mixophyes fleayi. The sequence goes on along the minus strand of NC_134408.1, from coordinate 151,150,426 downwards.
GATGGTACTTAATGGAGTAATTCTCAATAACCCCCCTAGACCCTAGTGGTCATATTTTGTTAATTTATTGCCCTATCTGGCTTGTTTTTGCGGACACTCTCTCTACTAGGGTACAAACTCACAAAGAATCATTTACTAATGAAAGATTATATGGCAGGGCAGCGAATTTCTACTTTTGCGTAAATGTTCCCATTGGTTTCTCTAGCGCACGCATTTATCCACGACCCCAGGCCGTATTTAAGAACTACCATAATAAAAACTCTCTGTGTGGCCTTTTGGAGGATTCGTGGTCCAGAGGGCAGCTTGGACGGCAGTAAGGGTGGGCGCATGGTGCCAACTGACACTTTACGGCCACACCCTTCATTCATTTCAATTTATTTGTTTTCTCCTAAAAAAACTGCCTTATTTATGTCTTAAATAAGCCGTGAGAGTAAAGGAAGAAGAGAAAGGTCTTTATTACATGTGTCACATTTGTGCACTTGAATGTTTTCGTTACATTCGGTTTTGTGCTTTTTGTGCTTTTCTAAACCAACAACGTTTAGAAGTTACAAGAAGAATATAATTTAAAGTATTTGATAAATCCCAACTACCAGCACCTGTAATAAGCTGGTAATTTTTCAGGAGGAAACAGGTGGTGGGCCCCCCCCGCTAGCCTAGGTGGGCCCCCACAAATGTGCACACTCAAGCTCTAACGGTCGCTAACATATCTCACCTGGCCACATGTCGACTAATTTTTGCCCAGTGTGGGTGCGCCTAGCTGGCATTCAGATAGGACCAACCCACTTCGCTCAATTCCTCCCCCCAGTAAAAGAAAGATACTGCACCCTATAGTCTCTGCCTTCTTGATGCATCTGTCCACGCATTTCACATACTGGAGGGGAAATTATAAGAAGCAAAATTGGTCCAGTGATAATCGCTTAGTATATAACGGTTACAGAAGATAATCCTGGCCTAATTGTTTTCTAAGGTAAGGATCAGCTTACCCAGGTTTTAAAATATTGTCCCTGGAACTGTCCCAATTTTTCAGTATTAACCAAATGTGCAAAAATAATTCTGTGTGTTAGAAGCATATCTCTTAATCTGCTCTCATCCCCTGGAGTTTATGAGTTAATCTTTATTAAACAGTATTCTAGAAAGAGGATTTTAAAGTCAAAATTGAATGAACATGACACGCTGAGGATTGTAGTGCGCCATGGTCTGCAGAGATGGCGTCACGTGTGGGCGTTGTACATGCATCAGCAAAAAGTCCAAGAAAACTATTTAAAAATGTGGACAACTATATGGATTTGAGAGACCTGCGTAATTATAGCATGGGCCGACCATACGCCGGGGTATTTAGATATCACAGCCCTCCCAGAGGGTCTCCACTGTTGCACACAGTAATATGTTATATTGGATCTAACAATAGGTCACATATGAGTTACTATGGCAGCCTGACTGCACAAAACATAATATTTACAAGGACCGTAGTGTGTTACGGGGTTAATCTGGGTCTCGCACACTAAACTTGCATTTTGTTTCATATTCCAATAAAAAACTTTGGGTGCATCAACATAAAGAGGAGCCTTGGACACCTCAGTCTCATGGCACCAACATGACGGGGCATCTTATCGCCCCGATGGGCCGGTCAGAGGCATCGTACAATCTGACACAACGGCTCAGTTCTGTCTGCGGTGGAAAAAAACAGAGCTGTCGTCTGACCCAATCAACAACATCTCAAACTGTTTTATGTTTTGTTTTTTTACCAATTTATGGTTCTTTGACAAAAGGGACATTCCTCACGTGACATGAAGTCGCCCCTCAATTATCTCCAGATGACAGAGATGATTATCCACTTGTCAGCGAGTGCTTCTCCTCTTGCTGTGTGAATATACTCTACTATTTATGTCGTTCTATGACATTTATGTATTGACTAGTTGTGGACTTTAATTCTATAGTTAGTTTTTAATATAAACATATCGCTGTGAAGCTCTTTCAGTTACTTCTTCTTATGGTAATACCTTAGAACTTAACCAACACTTTTGGATTATTGGGAGTTGTAGTTCTCCATCAGCTATCATTGCATAAAGCCCTGAAGCCTATTATACTTCCCAGACTAACCCAATTAGTTTGTAACCCCTATGCCAAGGGAGTGCCCTCTAAGATCTACAAGGAGAAGAGTTTAAAGCTAAACCCCAAATACCTGTGATGAAGTGTACCCCAGAACCAATATACAAAGTGTTTGCTGTGACATTAAAGCCTATTGAAGTGATGTATCTGTATCCACAATACCAGAACTTAACCAGCGGCAACATGGCAAAGTGTTACCAGTTTTATTCTCAGCTATCAATCTATAAGGCAAATAGTATAAGGGGCTCTGAAACCTAAGATACAAAGTAATGCAAAATATACACCTACATTAACACCACTGACAAGTGAAGTGAATAACATTGATTATCTGGTTACAACGACACCTGACAAGGGGGGGGATATTTTAGGCAACAAGTGAACAGCCAGTTCTTGAAGTTGATGTGTTGGAGGCTTGGGCTGAGCAGCCTAATCTGTTCTGGTATCACTGAGGTCTGTTATTGGTTGGAGGATGACTGTATGCACAGACCCACAGCAACAATCTTCCAAACATATTCATCAACAGGTTCCGTAACGATAGGATCAATTTTGGTCAGATTATTATCGGGTATCGAGTTTGTTTTGGGGCTGTAATTTTGGTCCATGTACTTGACATCCCTGACGATTTGGGGTGCGTGTGGCAAACCTAAGCTGGAGAGGAAAGAGTTAAAAATATGATACTAATGATAACTCCACCTCGAAAAGCTGCATTGGGCTAGTGCCACACGAGCTGCAAAATGCCAGACGCCTTTAGCTAAAGAAATCCAGCTTGTGCGACAATAGCGACAAATATACTTATGCTATTACAGGCAGGGAAATACAGTAATTCATTTTGCATTCGTTTTAGTCAGCAAACACTACGTTTCTTACTTCTTCTGACACTAGCCTTAGCGATCTGCTGTTCAGTGTAATCCTGCATAAGGTATATAGCCCTTTTAAAACATAAGTATGGACTCTAATTCGTTGCACATCTATCATTTCCTGATCTCATAGCTTAGAGGGAACTATGCTCCTAATGTGTTTACAAATGTGTAAATCTTATTATTATATTGTTTGCATTCATCCTTTTGTCTATAGAATTATTTCATGTTGCATTCAAAGCAAAGTAAAGGGTGATTGAAATTGTCATACACAGAACAGCCCCTGGTTCCTTCCACCTCGCAGGTCTGCAGCATTCAGTTGGAAACGCAAGAAAATATCAATGCTTTATATATTCTGCCTGCACTCAAATATATGCAAATGAAGATAAATGAATATTAATAAGTGGAGTTGAAAAGTGCAAGAGGCTGAAAATTGCATAAACCCAATGCACCTGCCCGGAGACACGTGGGAGCATTAGGAAATGGTTCATGTACTTTTCATGCCCTCTCACCTTCGTGTCATATTTACATTGTGCCATAAATGAAATGAATAAATGAGCATACAATGTGACAAGGTCATGCTGCACATTGATCAGGGGAGAAAACACCAGCAAGTACTGTATGTTATATATATATATAAACAATGTATCAGTGTGAACCGAGGTTGGCGAGAGGTGGCTCTCCAGCAGTGATGGAACTACAAGTCCCAGTGCACCCTGTCAGCCCCTCTATGACAGGACTTGCTGGGACTTGTAGTTCCACCACAACAGTAGGTGCCTATCTCAGCTGTAAACATTACGCAGGGGGAGGGTGAGTGACAAGGTAGCTCTTAATAATGGTGTTAGATGAAGTGACATTTAAATTGTTACATGGGACATCACAGCCTGTCGAGTCTCTGGGACCGAACACATCTCGCTCTGTTCTGTGTGGGGACGGCTCAGGGGCAGCCTGTGTCTTGGAGTGAGCATCTGATTATTACCTTGTAAAATAAACTGCAGAGCCTGTGAGATTTTATTTGTTCTCAGCAAATAAAACTTTAAAGGCGCGTCTCTCCGTACTGGTTATGCCAGCAGTAAAAATAATTGTCTCCCCATTGGCCCCCGTTGTAAAGTTTGACATGAATAGGCTCCAGGACTGTGTATTCAGAACAGTACGTCTTCTTTAGCCGGCCTCACGGAGCCGTAGAGGCAGCGAAAACATTGTGGCTACGGGCAAGGAAAACTTTTGTGACTTCCAGTAATCCCCTAACGAGGACACCGTGCAGACGTCGTTTGCATCACGAACACTGAGAACACTTTCCCATCACACTAAAACGGTAAAACGTACTCGGCGGTATTTTGAACACCAGAAACATTTTAAAATCAAGAATATGACTTCATTGCAACTCTGTATTTGTAGACAGTTTGAAGTGTTAATAAATAAATTATAATATGTACAAGTTTCACTGACTCATATTTACCAGATTTTTTTCAGGCATTTTTATGTCCCTCAGTGGGTTTTTATTAGGTTCAAATGATCCAGACGACAACACAGGGATAAGTCTGGACTTAATCGAGGGCACAGAGACATGGTACAGGACTAGAGTGTTGCAGTTTCGGTGTTATCAATTCAGGCCCACGAGTCAAAGTGTTTCTTGCATCCTTTTCAGAATAACTTTTGTGATTACCTCAGTTCTTCCTGAGGAAGCTCTATCTCACACAGAAGCTGTCTTAGCTGTCAAAAGGTGTTTCTGGTTTATAATGAGGTAGATGTGTTGTCATATATTCACTGAGGATCTTTGAATATAAGGGGAATGTCTGTTGGAATAGTAGTTGTGCAATATGCAGATTTGGGTATTTTTTTCAAAAGTGTCAAAAATCAGAAAGGAGCCAAACTACATACATGATACACAATCTCCTCCTTCTACAGTTATGTAAGGTGGCAGTGTTAGGGGAAAGAGGTCCATTTTTACATACAGTTTAGTATGTTCTAGGCATGGTGCTTCACATTACAGAAAAACTCTTCGGGGAGAATGCAATTGGCTGCATTACTTGAAAAAGTACCGCGGCCTGCAGACTATTACCGTTATTACAATACCATTATTACGGTAGTTTTAATGCCGAGTTAATATTACCGTAATAACATCATCATCACCATTTATTTATATAGCGCCACTAATTCCGCAGCGCTGTACAGAGAACTCACTCACATCAGTCCCTGCCCCATTGGAGCTTACAGTCTAAATTCCCTAACATACACACACACACACACACACACACACACACACACACACATACACAGGCAGACACAGACTAGGGTAATTTATTTTTGTTATCAGCCAATGAACCTATTAGTATGTTTTTGGAGTGTGGGAGGAAACCGGAGCACCAGGAGGAAACCCACGCAAACACAGGGAGAACATACAAACTCCTCACAGATAAGGCCATGGTCGGGAATTGAACTCATGACCCCAGTGCTGTGAGGCAGAAGTGCTAACTGTTTTGATCCCTTTACCAGCCAGAGGAAGTGTACACACCGGCATTATAAAAGGAACAGAAGGTGCTGTATGGACACAGCATAATGTCTGTTCTCTATAATGTTTATAAATTATTCTAGCTGTCACGAGGAATCGAGATTCCTACTTTAAAGTCATCTTGTATATAATAGTCTTTTCAGTGTCTGAGCACTTTAATATAATTTTATTTAATATTTAGACATTACTTACTGTACACTGCAGTATAATGACCAGATTTGCCAAGGATCTAATTGCTGTGATGGGTTTGATGAACTTAAAGTAAACGAGTAATTCCAGAGTCTGTTGCTGGATATTAGCTTGGGTGTGAGTCCGTGGCTGAAAAGATCCCGTTACTGATTAACGAGCTCTAATCTTTGGATTCCAGTCGCTGGAAGTGTGGCGGTCATATGTTTCAGCATTTTACCGTGGACTACCAGGATAAAAGATTAATAATTTGTTTATCTGGATAGGATAGAAGAATCCAGTAAACTGTTAGACTGGCTCAGATAACAGAAGGTAATGCAGCCAGGGCTGTGGCGATCATAAGATTCCTAAATATTCACCGCTAGGCTTGTCCCATGTTTTCATGACACCGCGCACTCTCTGTTGCACTCGCATTCATACAGACTCGAACATATCAGATTGGTTCAAACAAAGCGATCTGAAGTCACCCGACACAAAAAAAATCAGGAACAGCAGGGGCAAACGGAGGATTTTTAAGGAGGGGTTTCCCCCCCCCCAAAAAAAATAAAATAAAGTGAGAGAGAGCTGCTGCGCAAGCTGCGCATGCGGCCATGCATGCGCACCAGCTCCATTTTTTAGCAATGCTGTACTGTACAGCAGCCGCGGCGCTGTCAAAGACGTGTCCGCGGCAGTGTAGTATAATACAGCACCGCCGTGGATGCTTCTGCGGCTGCTGTACAGTACAGGGCAATGTTTAGTGCCCGTTAGTTCACCAAAAACTCCCCCTGCATGCGCCCCTGAACAGCGCCACATGAAACTGTGTGTGTGTGTGTTTTTTAAGCTTTTTTTGTTTGTAGTCTATGATTTTGTTTTCGCTACATACTTAGGGATCTAAGTCATACTTGTCTACTATCCCAGATTGTCCAGGAGTCTCTGAAATGTTGGGTACTTCTCTCAGACCAGTGAATCAGGCCAGATAGGGGCCCTCCTGAGATTACCAGCATCATTTTGGCCCTTCCCCCACTACATGCTGACAAAAATAAAGCGAATCACTGCGTCACGTTCTGTCCCTCACTTGCCCCCCGACCTCCCCCTGGGAGGGGAGGGAAGAGGAGAGGAAATAGGTTGGCAAGTATGATCTTAGTAAGATACCTGTAGTATTCCTTTTAGTATTATGGTTTTTGTTTTTATTAGAGATGAAAGAAGCGATTCTGCAAATTTCAACTTAATTTACTCTATAATAAAATATATAATTTGTGTCTTTTTCCTAAAAAAGGGACAAATCTCTACATACAGAACCGGTGTCTTCTTGTACTAGGCAATAACATCATCCAACTGTGAGGTGAAACGTGGCCTCCTGAGAGGTGAAGTCTAAAATTTGAAGTTACATATCGGCCATAACAACGATAAATTGGATTTATTTTTTTTAAGTCAGTCATCCCCCAATTAAGAAATGTAAATAGAGGATAAATGAAAAGAGACGCAAATCCCACCTAGCAAATCTTGCATAATATCCATGAAAAAAGTTGACATTAGATTTTTGAGGAAAGTGGTTCTAAATTGTTTCACTTTTTAACAGAAAACATCACAACTGTCATTTATTCCCCACATCAACTCTATATCTAAATCATGTTACATACACCTAAAGAACATTTCCAGAATACGCACATATCTGACACAAGACACCGCAAAAACATTAATTCATGCACTCATCATCTCCCGCATCGACTATTGCAATTCCCTCCTTACTGGTCTTCCCAAAGTCAGACTTGAACCCCTACAATCTATTTTGCACGCAGCGGCTAGACTGATTTTCCTTACTGACCGTTATTCCTCTGCTGAGCCGCTCTGTCAGTCTCTACATTGGCTGCCTGTATTTCAACAAATCCAATATAAAATTCTTCTACTAACATACAAGGCCGTCAACAAAATTGCACCGACATACATCTCCTCACTTGTCTCAAAATATCTCCCCACTCGACACCTCCGTTCTGCACAAGATCTACGTCTCTCCTCCACTCTCATCACATCCTCCCATTCTCAGTTACAGGATTTTTTCCGGGCTGCACCCACGTTGTGGAATTCCCTCCCTCGCACAGTAAGACTTTCCTCTAGTCTTCAAACCTTCAAGCGTTCACTGAAAACCCACCTCTTCAGACAAGGTTATGATATTCCTCAACCACCATCTTAATTTCCCTAGATTACCCTATTACCATCCTCTACACAGCTAACACAAGACAACAACCCTCTGACCAACATTGCAACACACACCCCCCACTCAATACTTTTACCTTTGCGTTCTAGCTGGTCCATTGTGCAATATAACTCCCATTGTCCTATAGATTGTAAGCTTGCGAGCAGGGTTCTCTTACCTCTCTGTCTGTATGTATTACCCAGTATTGATTTATCAATGTTTGTACCCAATTGTAAAGCGCTACGGAATTTGCTGGCGCTATATAAATAAATGTTGATGATGATGATATGTATTCGTCATCACACACACACTAACATTAACTTACCACACTTGGAGGGAAGCCAGGCAAACATAGGAAGTGCAAACAAACTCCACACATATAGGGCCCTGGTTGGAATGGAGTCCTTGGCCACATTGCTATGAAGCAGCTATGCTAATGAATGACAATGTTTTCATGTCTCTCTGTTGCGCTCACATTTATCCAGACTCCAAAGATGGAACGGGTGTCTATAGCCATGGTGGAGTACTAAGTCATGGTGCCATCCTAGGGCAGCCTGGCTACCATTCCAGTGAACTGCTTGGGGCACATCTGTGGAATACTTGTTCCATATGAGAGTGTTGAAATTCACTGTCCTTAAATCATTCGCATAATAGTCCTTTTCTTGAGCCTAACTAGTAACCCTTCATTTTCTGCAGAGGTGATCTGGAATCCATGATCCTAACATTGTTCATTATTAAATGGTAAGTAAAGCCCTAAACTGGCAACTCCCTCTAATATGGATAATCAATACATACAAAATGGTAGTTGAATAATCTGTTTATAGTATAGTGCTTAGGATGCTTAAGTGTTAATAATATAAAGCATATGTTGACAAATTAAGTGTTTTTAGTATAGCAGGTATTACTCAAGGCTTTATGATGAAATATATTCTATGGTATTTTATCTTGCAATTTAGTTAGAGAATACCCCACCTATTTCTCCGAAAAAGTAAAGTTGTGGTTTGAGTCTAAATGTTGGAAACAAGTTACAAAATGGAGGTTAGGTGGGTTCATAGTTACAGTGATGTGATTGGTTTAAAGTCTGTAATGACGCATTTCTCTGCATATTAGTTTTGTGGTTTTAAGCTGTGAAAGAAATGAAAATTAATGAAGACGTAAATACAAAATAAATAATCATTTTCTGGAAAGACTTCGTCCTTGTATTTTTTTCCATAACACCTTCGTCATTCACTTTCTTACACCATAGTTGGATCTTCTGCTTGGGGGCCATATTCTTGGCAGGAAACACTGAAACTGCCCCTTAGTGGGTTTGTGTTACCGAATATCTGGGCCCCGAGTGATACAAGAGACAGTGCCTGAGCTGGGCTTGTGGCATGATATTTTGATGAGAATTATGGGTCTCGTTGGGTGTACATCTATTTTATTTGTGTAAAATAAGCATATCCTTACTGTGCAAGCATACAAGAAAAACGTACTCATATGTGTAGCACTCCACTGATTGTGGGGTGTGTTGTCACAAAGTTCCAACACTGTCAGGAGCAGTGCAGAGAGGAGCCGTGTCAAAAGAGACAAAAGAGGAAGAAAAGAAGATCTTACAAAGATAAGTAAAGAATGGAGGGGTAACAGTGTACTGAATGAAAGGGCACTATGTCATGATTTAGGAGGGGGCACAGTGCGATAAAGGATTGGACACAGTGTGATGAAGGAGAGGGCACAGTATGATGAAGGAGGGGGAACAGTATGATTATGGAGGGGGCACAATGTCATGATGTAGGAGGGGGCACAGTGCGATAAAGGATTGGACACAGTGTGATGAAGGAGGGGGCAAAGTATGATGAAGGAGGTGGGTGCACAGTGTCATGAATTAAGGGAAGGGAAGAGTGCGATAAAGGATTGGGCACAGTATGATGAAAGAGGGGGCACTGTGTGATGATGGAGGTGGGTGCACAGTGGCATTATTTAGGAGGGGGCACAGCATGATGAAGGAGGGGGGATCTGTCTGATGAAGGAGGGGGCACTATATGATGAATGAGGTGGGTGCATTGTAATGATGGACAGGCACAGTATGATGATAGAGGAGAGGGCACAGAGTAATGAAGTAGGGGGCACTGTGTGATGATGGAGGTGGGTGCACAGTGGCATGATTTAGGAGGGGGCACAGCATGATGAAGGAGGGGGGATCTGTCTGATGAAGGAGGGGGCACTGTGTGATGATGGAGGTGGGTGCACAGTGGCATGATTTAGGAGGGGGCACAGCATGATGAAGAAGGGGGGATCTGTGTGATGAAGGAGGGGGCACTGTATGATGAATGAGGTGGGTGCATTGTGATGATGGACAGGCACAGTATGATGATAGAGGAGAGGGCACAGTGTAATGAAGTAGGGGGCACTGTGTGATGAAGGAGGTGGGTGCACACACAGTGGCATGATTTAGAAGAGGGCACAGTATGATGAAAGGGGGCACAGTGTCATGATTTAGGAGGGGGCACGGTGTGATAAGGATTGGGCACAGTGTGAGGAGGATACCCGGAATGAAGGTAGGTGGCATTTCAATACCAGCACATGGACCACTGCACATGTCCATATGCAGCATTTGATGCATCGTATGTCTGGGAAGTGTAAACACATAAGCGGTGTTGGTGACACTGATTTGCAAAGACTAAAGTGTATCACATACCAATTTGGGGGCCACTTACCACAGTGATATATCTTCTTGGGTGAAGTACACACTTTGAAACATATCATAAAATACTACACTATATATTTCATGTCTTTTACTTTCTTTTGATTGAAAACATTGTGCAATACCCACAAAATCATTGTGTACTGGAAGATTTCACTAATGACTTTTCATCTATTTTTGGAATCCTGTTGAAGGAACATTTTAAAGGTTTTCCCTGGACTGGTACTACCATAGGACCTCTATATCTTTTCCTTTTTTGGAGCCTTGTGAAAGGATTTGTATATTTGTAATTTGTTTCACCCTGTTCCTTATGTCAATTAATCTTTATTCTGCACAGGAAAGAGGGTCTGGGCAGTACCTGCGGTCTCACATTCCTTGTGATGTCACAGTTAGCGTCATACATCATACACCTTACAACATGCCAGGAACAAGAATCAGGACAAAAATGATAGTGATGTCATCAATGTGTACTGGATCCAACAGTAGCTGATACACAGCTTGCATTGAATATATCTTATATTCTAATTAATTCTCAGTTAAACGAACACATGGAACAACTGAGAATTGTGGCCTGTGCACAAACAATTCAAATGCCCCCCAGTTATGAAGGGGTTAATGAGCCTCAGCAGCACCATGAAATAGCGACGGACTAGCCTGGGAAACTGCCCCCATAGCCGGTGTCACCCCTTACCACAGACGCCAGGAGCTGTCAATCACAGCTTTGATCCATGAAGTTGTTATGGACAATATGAAGCAGCAGTGACTGACAGCTCTGCTCCTCCGCAGGTTCCTCACAATGCACGGGGCACAAACAGCTTTATCTTCCCTAGTTTCCAGCAAGGTAAAGGCCAGTCCTGGCTTAGTTATCTGTGACCTCATCTTCCAGTTTGGCTGACTTCAATGGAAGATGGTATAAATGAACCCACCAGTGTCAAAATTGACCCCAGGGCACCCATGCCCAAATTACAAGGAGGGTCACAGCCCCCCTAGCAGTAGCTATTATTTATAATCTGCTGGAGCTCCCCCTCCAGGACATGGCGTGTCATTGCAGGGTCTTACTTCATCAGAGCTCACTTAATAAAACAAAGCAAATGTAAGTTCTGTTAAAACGAACAGAAATAATCTCACAGAGAATCTGTCCTGATATAAGTATCATGTTTTCTGGTATATTTCTGTTCCCAGAATGACAGCTACCACAGATACAGTGACACAGTGAGGTATATGCATCTATCATCATCATCATCAGTTATTTATATAGCGCCACTAATTTCGCAGCGCTGTACAGAGAACTCACTCACATCAGTCCCTACCCCATTGGAGCTTACAATCTAAATTCCCTAACACACACACAGACAGACAGAGAGACTAAAGCAACTTTTGATAGAAGCCAATTAACCTACCAGTATGTTTTTGGAGTGTGGGAGGAAACCGGAGCACCCGGAGGAAACCCAGGCAAACACGGGGAGAACATACAAACGCCACACAGATAAGGCCATGGTCGGGAATCGAACTCATGACCCCAGTGCTGTGATATAGAAGTGCTAACCACTGAGCCACCGTGCTGCCCATATATAGTGTCTGATCTACCAAGGGGCCCCACCTCCTGCGCTTATGTTCATCCCACAACAAGCTTTATTTAGACACATTGGGGAAGGTCCTATGCAGACACATCACGCCCATGCTATAGCAACAAGTTCCATTCACTTTTCTTCACACCCCATAGAGATGCGCAGAAAAATCAACGTAGATTCCTACCGCAATGGCTGGCAATGTGCGTAGCCAGATATTGCAGAAGACATGAACTGGAATAGAGATCTATGTTGTTACTTGACGCATTGGGTAAACTGTAGTTGCCTAATCTTCCAGGAAATGTGCTTCAGACTCCGGGAGAGCAGAAAATTAGGCGGCATAGATCGATGCAGCAAGGTTGGAACCCAAGATCTGCCACTTCAGTGACCATGAAAGGACCACAACACAATAAGCGTCTATATACGCCTTGCCCCACTCACCTCCACGACTCACAGAAGCACTCTATGAAAACTAGGCATGTGTGCGCGAAAGTTTCATATAAACCTCAATCACATCAACCAACTCTGTCATATGAATGCAGATGAGCCCCTGGCTATTGGCCCAAATGCCCTTATTATAATCACCCGCTGAAGATACACAGCAAAGGATATTTGAAAGGTTTATATTTTCTTGCTGTTAACAAGGCATCTTGTAGTTTATGATTTACTCTGGAGCATTATATATATTTTCCTTTGGTGGCATACACAATATTGTCAGATAATTAGTAATAATATAACATTCTTTCTTTACAGCGCAGTAAAAGTGAACTGCAGATAAAATAATTTCTGCTCTATCATGAAGTCCTCAGCATTGCCACCCCCGATGCCCCCAGGCCCCCGCAGTACCCCCGTGGCCCTCTTGGAATACCCTTCTGGTCAGCACATGTGCAATGGGTACATGCTCAGAAGAGGCTTGTTTTCTGCTCATTCTATAGTGGCATCACCGGGCACCTACCCAATGTTTGCTATGCATAGGCAAACCGAGTGTGTGTGTGTGTGGGGGGGGGAGGTTCTTAGTGCCTGGAAACCCCTCTCCAAGCCTGGGGCACTGTACAATTGAGGTGGCTGGACCCTGCCACACGGCTCTGCTTGAAAAGGGAGAGCTGCGTGCACCTAACAGTAGTGCACGCAGCATTGCCCATATATATTATAGGGATAGGAAGAGCTGGAGAGCAGCCAAGAACTGTCTGATATTATAGCCACGCCCCCATGCATGCTGCTCACACCCACTGGCAGCATGGTGTGGAAACTCCCCTCTACAAATCCTTGCCACCCGGTTATGGAAGAATATGCCACCAGCATGTCATTATTTGATGTTGAGGATGGAACCTCTGCTCATTTTTCCTTGTGTCCCATAGAGCTGCACAGAAAAATGAGCAGAGATTCCTACCGCAATAGGCGGAAATGTGCGTATATGAATGCTGAGGTGATGTGTGGGGGCACTTTATACCTGATTGAATCTCCCCCTTTAACTTTATTTCCCAGAATATTCACATGTATCTCTAATATGCAACAAAATAAAAATATATTGAAAGACTAACTTCCCCTATCTGAAAAGTGCATTTGACCAGATAAGTGTTTAGAATTAATGCAAGAGATACTGCCCATACAAAGAGGCACAGAAGTAAGGTATATCTAAATGTTTCTGCCTTGGTGGTAAGATACTGAGCATTGTGGGGGAGTGGTACATTGCTACTTTGTAACTAATCTGTATCTATATGATTAACTTCTGTCATATTTGCTATGTTCTATAAACGCCATTGTATAATTTATGATTATTTTGACATTTATTACATTTCTACAGAAATCATACACTTAACATGAATTATTGAATGTTATCAGAAGTGATAAGAACCAGCTTTTATTTCACTATTGATCAAGGCAGATAATCCTTTTAGTTAAGCAGTGATTGAATATTTGTGACTTTTATGCGCACTGATTACTGTATATTCATTAATCTCTATTTACACGTTTTAGCTTGCCAAAGGTATATATCATCTAGTATAGTCAAAAATAAGTTATGATCTAAAAATTACCCAAAGATAAATAAATCTAAAAAGAAATTGAAATAGTTCTAAAATGTTTTCTAATATATCTTAATTAATCTATCTATAGTTATCTGTATCAAAGTGTAATGATTGCCTGTGTGTGTAATGAACCAATCCATAAGGTATATTTCTTGTGTGAGGAAATCAAATTTAAGCTTATTTACTAAAATAAATATTGACAAGGACATAAGTGGATAGTTCAGAGTATTTAGTGGTTTATTACAGGACAATGGTGTTTGAGTGTCAATTAGTAATAACGTTGTTTGATTTCCGGGCCTGTGATCAAAGCACAGAGCTCAAGTGGCCCAAGTGTGCTGATATGCCAGGCTCTTGTCCCTCCTCGGGCATTTCTGTGCGGTCACATGGTGAAGCCTGTCAGGGGAGAGCTGGCAAATTTTATCCTGGGGGGGGGGCTCGGCTCGGCTCAGTAGCCTATTAGGAACATTTTAAAGGAACAGAAAATGCAGGTGGTCCAGTGACTCAGCCCAAGGTAGCCCATATGGGGCCGGCCCGGGTGGCAACAACAAATAAAATGAAAACATGACTGTACACATTGCATTATTCCAATAAATTATGGCAATTCCATAATGAACTTCAAGGTTTAAAGGTCTCAGGATTGTTACATCAGCTATAGGTTAATCTCTGTACAGCGCTGCCTGATATGGAGATACTATATAAACAAATGATAATTATAATAATCTATTTGGGTCCTTTGGACACTTTATGCTGCTGCCGAGATCTTTTAATATCATGAGAACCTAATGCTTCCCTGTAGAGCTAATGTGTGGACCTCTTGCGGAACCGAGGGCCACTTGTAAGGGCCCCGAAAATTTCATGTTGCCCATATGAGCTTTAAATACAACCTTGTATATTCAGCTGTTCACTAGCCTGTTACATGGTTTATCTTGATATAGTTATTACTACCTTCCCCTAAATTGTCTGAAATATCACTTTTACCCCCCAAAAGTTAGCGTTGAAATTGTATGTTTCCTTTGAGGTAGTTTTCTTTGTGAACGTCTCACTTGGAATGTGGAAGAACTTCACTGTGCAATAATTCTGCATGTTTCACACACAATGAGAGACCGATGGCCCCTTCAAGTGTAGGACCCTCGCCCCAATGTAAAACTCTCCTTTGTCTCCCGAGCGGCGGAGTTACAGCCACACTCTCGCTCTCAGGTTGCTTCACACAGCCGATTCACTCATCTCCTATTGATGGGATAGTTTTGGTGCAGTGTCTTTAGTCACCCTACCAGGAAATTCACCGTCAGAAGCTGTTAGAGAAACAATAGCTGCGGATAAAGCTGCCATGTTTGTGGCTTCCAGGAACACGCCTTCATTTTTACTCACTGAGATACTAGGATAACACTCACTCCGTCTTGGTTTTTTTTAGGGGGGGGGGTGGGGGGGAAATGCTGCTCTTGTTCTGAAAGCACTAAATCCAAACTGGAAGCCTGTGCACGATCTTATATCATTGTTTACAGGACACTCAGTTGAAACGTTTCTTAAAGGAGAAGGACTGTGATTTAAAACATGAAACTCAGGGATCCTGATTCATTAGTGCACGCAAAATGAATGTATTGTGTTTGTTTTTTAGACGCACATAAATCAGGTATACGCACATCCGTATACAACAAGGGGCGGAGCTGAAGATACGTCTGGTGATGAATACAGGTGCGCTCTGTTCTAACAGACACTGCAGGATACGTCCAATACATATGTGGAATATAAAGTCACAAACAAATACACATAAAAAAGATAAAACTATTCAGTTAATGTCACATGTTAATAATATAGTCATTAATGACAGAACGTAAAAAAATAAAAAAATAAAAGTTTTATTTCTTCATTTTTTCCCCATAAAATACATTTATTACCATGTTATGACTGTCTACTGTACATAAAATACATTGTTACAGTTGCTCCTGATTACAAACACATGTTCTAGCTGTATACACAGCCGTCATCACTAGTAATCAGCACTGACACCTGACCTGTAGCTGGTGCAGGTGATACAACAGAAAAAAACGTACCGTAGAGATGCCCAAAGCTTGAATCGGGACACTTTTACTGTTTCTACCCTGGGTATTTACATCTGGTTCCCTAATCTACCACAGGACATTTTTACAGTGGCTGTCCTGCAAAAATATATTTATAGTGCAAAACAAATGTAGTTTTTGCAGGAAAAATGTGCTTCAGAGTAACTACAGAGTCTTCAGTAGTATATACTGGAGCTTTACATTCAATGGGCACTTTATTAGGTACACAGGTAACACAAGACGAAAAACCTCTGACCAACATTGTTGTGTGACTGATCACACAGCCCACTAAATAATTGTTACCTTTGCATTCCAGCTGGTCCAATGTGCAGTATGATGTAGCACATGCCCTTGTGTATCAAACCATTGTCCCATAGATTGTAAGCTTGTGAGCAGGGTTCTCTTACCTCTCTGTCTGTATGTATTACCCAGTATTGTTTTATTACTGTTTGTTCCCATTTTTAAAGCGCTACGGAAACTGCTGGTGCTCCATAATGTTGATGATGAGATATATATATATATACACACACACACACACACACACACACACACACACACACACACACACACACACATTCACTGTCCACTACTAAGGTTTACCTGTAAACCTGCTCATTAATGCAAATATCTAATCAGCCAATCATGTGGCAGGAACTCAATGCATAAAAGCATGCAGACCTGGTCAAGAGGTTCAGCACAACAGTAGATAGAGTTTGCAGAAAATGGTGCAAAGCAAAAACCATCCAGAGATCGGCAGTTCTGTAGGTGAAAACGATTACTTAATGATAGGTCAGAGGAGAATGGCCAGGCTGGTTGAAGCTGACAGGAAGTAACAAATAACCATGTGTTACAGCAGCGGTATACGGAAGAGCATCTCTGATCACACCTTGAGGGGAGCCTACAAGTGGATGGGTTACAGCAGCAGAAGACAGCACCAGGTTCTACGCACTTAGCTAAGAACAGGAAACTGAGACTCAACCAAACTGGACAGTAGAAGATTGGAAAAACATCACCTGGTCTGAATTTAGCGTAAACAACATAAACCCATGGATCCACCTTGCCTTGTATCAACTGTGGAGGCTGAATGTGGTGTAGTAGTGTGGGAAATGTTTGCTTGGTATATATTAGACCCCTTAACACCAATTGAGCATTATTTAAATGCCACAGCCTACATGAGTATTGTTGAGTACTGTTGTTGACCATGTGCATCCCTTCATGACCACAGTCTAACCATCTTCTAATAACTACTTACAGCAAAATAATTTGCCATATTACATAGGAAAAAGGTCGTTCTACTGTACAGGAGTTGCTCCAAGAGTTTGGAATAGGCAAGAAATGAAGCAAGTGAGACATCTTCATCTTTAGTTACTGTGAAATATGAAGCTGGAGGTTGGTGCGAGCTGGTGTGGGATGTCTGGTGTTGGTGTCATATGTGGGATGTCTGGAGCAGGATCACAAATCACGTCCAGTTGGGTACATTGTTTTCTGTGAAGAAGTCTGCGATGTTCTGGGCACTGAACATTCCCGTTCAGACAGGTAGAGTTGAGTTAAACAAGGAGTCAAATGTAGTAAAGATGTAGCAGTTTTTGTCTTTTCAGGATATGAGTCAGGAGAAGGAAGTAGAGGTGGCATTAAATTCATGAAGTTGGGATTTGTAGTTGAGAAAATGATAGTTGAAACCAGATTTCCTCCAGCAGCACATGTAGATTACAAAGTAATTTACATAAAATAATTAATCATTCACATCAATTCCAATCCCTGTGGATTTTACAGTCTATATTCCACATCACACTGACATACACACACTAGGGTTAGTTCCATTAGAAACCAATTAACCTGACAATCTGTTTTTGGACTGTCTGAGGTAAAGTAAGCACTCGGAGTAAACCCAGGCAAACACGGGGGGAATATATAACCTCCACACAGATAGGGTTCTGGTTGAAATTGAACCCATGACCCCAGCACTGTGAGACAACAATGCTAACCACCATGCGGATCATGAATTGTCATGAATTGAATATGGTAAGTGCTATGGTCTTCTCTGTGTTGAAGGTAAATAGCTCAAAGAGTGGGAACTTGGCTAAGTTAGATAGTTTAACAATGATCCCAGTAAGAGTACAAAATTCCTCAGCGCCAAAGAACAGAAAATGAAAAAGTATCTAATAGAGTCGTAGAGTCTCGTTTATGCGTCTAAGATATTAAGAATAACATTAGGTTCTCATCTACTGGTGATGATAATGGAGAGTTTCAATCCTCAAGAGTTTTCTTTAACAGCGGTGGGAAGCCAGCTTAGCCAATCCGCTGGGAGATTTCGTGGACCACAGTTCCAATAAGTAACAAAATATAATACAGTTAAAATGTGCTCACCTGCGTGTTGACTTTGATCATCAGTGGGTATGTTCATCATCATCATCATCAACATTAATTTATATAGCACCAGAAAATTCCGTAGCGCTTTACAATTGGGGACAAACACAGTAATAAACAATACTGGTTAAATCCGGGTATTCAAACTTTTCTTCATCTAAAAGAGCATTTCTAAAACAGGGTAACACTGTCGCCAGTAGCAGAATAGTTACATCAAGGATAAATTACATATGAAGTCCTATTCCATCTGCACCATCAGAAATAGTTTCTGAACGATGACCCTATTGCTTCTTTTAGAGCCTCTGAAACACTTAACTTGTAATGCGTTTCGCAAGTCACTGCTTACTTCATCTAAATGAGCAAAATACTCCGACTGTTCCCCAAAGAAACATGTAAGAGCCGTTGTTCAGTGCATACAATACAATACTTCAGATGGTTATTAAATATAACTATGACAAATAAGACAAAAAAAATGTAAAATATCAAGATCAACGGAGAATAAAAGACTCATCGTATCCATATGGGGTTCTCAAAAGGTTCACTGAGGTCCTCCGAACCAGCAGTTATTACCCTCTGTAGTGGCTACTGACTAATAAAAGTATGATGAAGCTAGAATTCATGGATGTCGTCATCGATTTGCATCAGCAGACATTGTTGCTTGGTCTTTGTAAAGATATTATCCTCCAAAGTCATAATCAATAAGGATAGCAGACACAGTTGTGGGATGAGTTGTTGCTCTAGGAACTTTGTTTTGTAAACCTTCTCCGTAAATGAACATTTTTAATTTTTTTTACAATAATGGTTTTTATTAAAGCTTTTAATTACAGGGTACACACACACAAAAAAAAAGTACACACTTTAGATACAAAGGGGTTGCAGGGGGAGGGAGGGGAAAAGGGTGAGGAAAAAGGGAGACAGTACATATCAGTACATATCAGTACATATCAGTACATATCAGTACATATCAATAGCATCAACAAGTACAAATCCCAATATCTTAACAGATTACAAATTGTTCAGTATGCAGCTTGGGGGGCCACTTCCAGATATTACTGTAACGGGTTGCGGGGGGACCTCAAGGAGACTGACTAAACTGAGGTTATGGAGACATATTGATTCCAGTCAAACCATTTGATATGGGGAGAGAAGGCAGAAGAGGCGTACGGTACTCCCAAAGTGTCCATGTCAGAGCTCAACTGAACCTTAGAGAGTATTTTAGCTATGAAAGGTAGCGTAGTTGATTTCCACGCTTGGGCTATCACCGCATGGGTAGCTATAAAAATGTGACCTATGACATAGCGTTCCCCTGATAAAACTTCTGGTGGAAAAAAGTATAAAAGTGCTACTTCCGGAGTATTAGGGATCGGAGTTTGGATAACCTTAGATATTAACGCATATACCTTTGCCCAGAGAACACAGGCCATGGGACAACTCCAGAAAACATGGAAGATGTCCCCTACTTCCCCACATTCGCGCCAACAGGCCCTAGTCTGGGCCGGCCACATCTTATGCAATCTGTCAGGGGTCATATAGAGTCTGTGAAGCAGCCTATAGAGCATCTCCGTGTGGTTCAAGCACTTCAACATCCGATGGGCATTCTGGTAGATAGAGTCCCATTGATCCGGTTCAAATTCTCGGCCAAGATCTCTCTCCCAGGCTAATTGGAAGAAAGCCGTAAATTAACATTTTTAATGCAAAGTCCCCTTAGGAGGGCATAACTCGACACCTCCATTCTGCACAAGATATGCGTCTCTCTTCCACTCTCATCACATCCTCCCATTCCCGGTTACAGGACTTTTTTTCGGCTGCACCCACTCTGTGGAATTCCTTCCCTCGCACAATAAGACTTTCCTCAAATCTTCAAACTTTCAAGTGTTCTCTGAAACCCACCTCTTCAGACAAGCTTATAATATTCCTCAACCAGCATCTTACTCTCCCTAGGTTACCCTATTACCACTCTTTACACAGTTCACACAAGACAACAACCCTCTGACTCCCTGACCAACAATGCTGTGTGACTGATCACATAGTATATGAATCAATTTTTTCCTTTCCACTATGGATAGATCGAAATGCAATGTGTAGACCGAACCCCATTTACCCAACTCCCATTGTCCTATAGATTGTAAGACAGGAACTTGTTATCTCTCTGTCTGTATGTATTACCCAATATTGTTTATTATTGTGTTTGTCCCCAATTGTAAAGCGCTAAGGAATTTGCTGGCGCTATATAAATAAATGTTGATGATGATGATGATGATGATGCTATGTGCTAAATGCTTGATCCATAAACTATGTTTTAAAATTTGTTCTGATCACCTTAGAGCTGGGACTGCATTAAGTGGTACTGAATTATTGGGCAGAATTTATGACACAAAGATTGTTTAAGAAATAAGCACTTTGTGCTAAAATATTTCTGTTTTAAACATGACAGTGGACATTATGAAAATCATTTATTAATATTTGCCTTTGCTTTCTAAAGCTGCACTAGAAATATGGCAGAATCTGATTGGCTGCTATGGATTAAAATCCATTTTTTGGGCATTTTTTGTGAACCAATTTAAATGTCCCCAATACACCTTTCCTCCCTATTTCTGGATTCTTTACCCTATTGTCTGCAGAGCGTGCGCTATTACTAATGACTCTGAAATAAGCGTTTAGTGTTGTCACAATTATCCACAACTAATAGCAGAAATTCCGTTGCTTGTGATGATTTCTATGTTGAAGATGGGTGATCGTATTGTATCGCTTGTATACTGTGAATGTGTTGGAGGCCTCCTAGGTCCTGTGAACTACGGGGAAGAGGAAAAAGGCATGACGTTTTATTGTATAATGGGCTGATTGTCATTAATTAGGGATGCTTCTGGGTGAGTCATCTTTAAATAACCACAACTGAAACTTTTCATTCCATCCTGAGCCATCTCTGTGTCCTGTCTGTCTCGATGACAGCGCACATAGACCCGACCATCGAGTGCAAATTGAAACTTTGTCTTTTTACAATAGACACTTTTGCATTTGTTTGAACGTACAGCTGCCACTCAGTCCCCTATTCAATATCCCTTATCGTGTCTTCTCCGTGCTGTGGGAGCTCAGATTCACTGGAATGAATGAGACATTACCAGACATGCAACCTATCAGGATCCTGGTAGACTGAACTGTCAGAGAGTTTCGGCTAAGGGAAGCTGGACGGGATAAGAGTACAGGTGTCACCCCAGCCTAGTGGGATTGTAATGATTTGATCCTGTACTAAATGTCTCCTGTGGGTTACAAAGGTCAGTCCATGAAAGGATGGCTAAGCTTAAACTTACAAGCATCTGATATAACCCTCAACAACTGGTTTCACGAACCCATCGGTTGCTGCACATTTATGAAGGCTGGATTTGAATAATTGGAACCTATAAGCACAGAACCCCTGGTGTCCTACACCCCCCCCCCCCCCAACACCCACACATGAAATCCTTCTCTTCAATATAGAACAGCAGAATATAGTCGTCCTTACCCATTGGTGGAGGGCTCTATCTCTAGGACCCATATTGATACTTGGG
Source organism: Mixophyes fleayi (assembly GCF_038048845.1). Lineage (NCBI taxonomy): Eukaryota > Metazoa > Chordata > Amphibia > Anura > Limnodynastidae > Mixophyes > Mixophyes fleayi. Next base: position 151,128,342 of record NC_134408.1, on the reverse strand, counting down.
GAAGGGTCCCATCGAAGTCATTCCAACCTCACTGGCCTCGTCCTCTCACCAACTCAAACTCAATCTTTCATAAACAGAATTAATAATATTCCCCCCACCAACAGAAGCTTCCTGTCTGACATCTATATTTCAGTGGACAACATGACCATAAATCCCACCACGCAAGCTCGCTGCCTAGGTGTTATCCTTGACTCACACCTATCCTTTGATTCCCACATCGACTCTATATCTAAATCATGTTACATACATCTAAAGAACATTTCAAGAATACGCACATATCTCACACAACGCACTGCAAAAACTTTAATTAATGCACTCATCATCTCCCACATCAACTATTACAACTCCACTTTGAGTCACTCTGTCAGTCTCTACATTGGTTGCCTGTTTTTCAACTAATCCAATATAGAATTCTTCTACTAACATATAAGGCCATTAACAAAATTGCACCGACATACATCTCCTCACTGGTCTCAAAATATCTCCCAACTCGACACCTTCATTTTGCACCAGATCTGCGTCTCTTCCACTCTCATCACATCCTCCCATTCCCAGTTACAGGACTTTGTTCAAGCTGCACCCACTTTGTGGAATTCCCTCCCTTGCACAATAAGACTTTCCTCTAGTCTTCAAACCTTCAAGCTTTCTCTGAAAGTCCACCTCTTCAGACAAGCTTATAATATTCCTCAACCACCCTCTTAATATCCCTAGGTTACCCTATTACAACCCTCTACACAGCTAACACAAGACAACAACCCTCTGACCAACATAGTTGTGTGACTGATCACCAGAGCAGTAACTTAGAATTCTAGCGCCTGGGGTGAAATAGACAAATGCCGCCCTCCAATTTTAACCAAATGAACCTAAAACATTCCTAAATTGCTTCCCCCTTCAGCGTTGCACCCTGGGCGGTCGCCCCTATCGCACAGCCATATTTACGGCCCTGCTGATCACACAGCCCACTAAATACCTTTTACCTTTGCATTCTAGCTGTTCCAATGTGCAGTATGATGGAGCACGTGCCCTTGTGTATCAAACCATTGTCCCATAGATTGTAAGCTTGCGAGAAGGTCCCTCTTACCCAGAGCCGGATTTACACCTCATGGGGCCCTAGGCAAGATATCGGTTTGGGCCCCCCCCTTTACACACACAGTGGCCCCTCGCACACACATAATACATGCACACAGTGGCCCCTCACACACACATAATACACGCACACAGTGACCCCTCACACACACACATAATACACGCACACAGTGACCCCACACACACACACACACACACACACACACACACACACATAATACATGCATGCAGTGGCCCCTCACACACACACACATAATACACGCACGCAGTGGCCCCTCACACACACACATAATACACACAGACAGTGGCCACACACACACACAATACACACAGACAGT
>NC_134408.1:150291918-150491918 GCF_038048845.1 Mixophyes fleayi | reverse complement strand
CGCAGCCGTGTCCTCTCCTGAGTATATGCTGAGTTCCGGCTACATTTAAAAACAATGTGGTTAGAAAGTGTCCGGGATACGAAACACTTTCCAATAAAAATACAAACAGGAAAATTCTTTACAATAAGATAAAATAATTACGTTCATATGAGTCTTGGAATCTTCCCCTAGTATTAGGCTGCAAAGGATGTCACAAAGATTGTCTGACCTGCAGTTAGCTGGCAAAGCCATTTTTTTAAAATAACCAAATCACAGCAGTTAGAGAGTTGTCATGGAAACGGCTTCGCTCTTACTACACAATGTCAATTACAGGATCACATACATGGACACAGATTGTCATGGGCATCACAATTGATGCATGTGAGAAAATGTGTAAATGTGCATAGCTATAAAATACTGTCTAACATACAGCAATTCATTTAAATTTACTTAAAGAGCAGGTAAAACCATTATTTACCATCAATGCATATGAGAGACTGTGTATTACAGAGCTGAACACATGAAATAACCGGAGTATTTATATGCAACTAAATATATCCACCATGATCTCAGTCGATCCTCGGCAGCAGGCATCCGTTTTAGGAGGGAGGAGCTTCTCCAAGTGAGCAGACAGTGAGTGACTGACATACTTGATTTGCTGCACTGTGTGTATTGATGGATTCAGAGCTGCATTGTAATACTAGTGTATACTTGCAGCAAACAAATACTTGATAGCTTTATTTTTGCACTGAAATTTAAAATTGATCTAGGACATGTCCTACCCAAACTATAAATCTGTCCTCACATTTTAAATCTACCTCCCCCTCTAATTCAACAAGGTTTTGCAAAGTGACTTTTTTTTTTTTTTTTTGCTTTACTTTCCTTAATGAAACAGGCCCAATGTGTTTTACCCTCATGAATCATAGCTGGAAATTTCTGTTTAAGAGTTTAGCGGTCCTTAAAGTTTTCCTTTAAATCAACTCTCAAAGTAATTCTAACCTTATACTATCTGATTATTCATTTATAGCAAAACAATTTGCAATTCGTGATTTTCTTGAACCTTCTGCACCCACTGCTATGTACGTGTATTCTGGTTGTCAGAGTCTGATCTGAGTTGTCGAGGGCCGGCCCCTTCTGTCCAGGAGCACTCACCACTCTATTGCACGAGTGCCGGACTGAAGATAACAAACATTTGTATTTATCGCGGTTTAGTCTGAACATGGAGTAAACCAGTAACACCCACGTGACACACAGACCGGCAAGAAACAGGATACTTACTGGTTGGGGGTCCCAGGGGGGGAACGAGACGGCAGACTCTGGGTCTCCAGTCTTTCGTTAGACAGCGAGTTCCTGCTCACCACCTCCCAGTCCATGTCGCTGACCAGTTTACGCGATAGCGGTTTACTTGGGGACCTGGTAAGGAAAACAAGCTTCTATCAGATACGCAACTCTCCCACTTACTACAGAAACACAGCAACTACTTTCATGATATAACCAAACAATTGTCAGCATTGTAAGTGTAAACCACACACTGTCATCTTGGTGCCCTCAGCCGCGCACCGTGTTTGATGTGTCAAACTCCGGCCTCTGGGCCTCCGACACCCACCTACACACTCACCGACACACTCACCGACACACTCACCGACACACTCACCTACACACTCACCGACACACAACTTTCTTTTACACTTTCTAAAGTTTGAACATTACACATAGATGTAAGAGGACGGGAAAAAATATCTTAACAATGGATAAACATACACGTAAATTTAAGGAGACAGTTTCTAAATGTAATTATTTCATTCTATAATAGTTGTGTGTGGATCATGAGGAAATATGTACTGTACTTAAGCCTGTATAAGAAATTAAATGTAAACAGTTTCAGCAAATAACCAATGACATTTATTTTTACTGGATAATTTACTATAATCCAAGTTGCACTTTTTTTTTTTTTTTTAAATACCAAAGTGTGACAGAAATCATCTGCCCGACTCAGTGAGTTCTATATAAAGTGTGACAAAATCTCTATTTAGCCCACATCTCTGATATCTTTATTTCCATTCCAGTGAATAGTCCTCAAACAGACGCACTCCCAAAACTACTGAGGTGCATCAGTCTCCTAGAGGAGGCGGCCATTTTGAGAGTTGACAGTCGCGTCAATGCAGCAACAACTCACTCGGTGCCGCATCATCAAAGACGGCATGAGGTAAATTGTGTGGCATACCACAATCAGCTCACTGTCTATTACTGTATTCACAATCAGGTCACCATCTAGTAGTGAACTGACATGGTACATTCACGTGAGCACGAATTCTGAGCACAAAATAACCGTGTCTGTGTGCAGGCAGTACGTTCATTTTTCTAAACGTTACTTTTATCCACCCACTATACAAACACAGCAATACTGGCATGAACATTGTATCTTTGTCAAACTCTGTAAAGATGCACCTTGGTGAGGTAATGAGGGATATTAATACATGCCGCCATCATTACCCCTCAGGCAACGCACGCTGCAGTCAAACTAAAAATGCCTTCCTCTTCGAAATAATCTACACGTCGCGCTAGGCAAACGCAGGTAAGACAGAATGAAAGAAACACACACAAACACTTCACAAACACTTCACAGATCAACTTTCTTGACTAGTATCTAAACCAAATATTAATTCCATCTCCCGATCTACAAGATAGCCACCTATGACCAATAGTCGTTTGATGGAGGCCAATTATCACTGCCCATGTGTGTCATCACTTTCTCTGTACAATCACACTGTATAATAATTACAGACACCCGCTTCGCATCCTGTCATGTACTGTCGCTCAGTAATACAAGTAAGAGCCCCTAAATATGGCAGCGGGATCGTGGGGAGATATAATTACACGGATGGAACCGTCTCTCGCGTCAAGGACTCACCTGACAGGCTCAGCGTGAGCCGAACATGCAATAAGGCTGCATGACAGGCCCGGCATTCAGCGGCTCGGCGTAATATTAGGTTTTTGTGACTCTAATAAACACTTTTGAAAGCCAGGGACCCACCCACTCGTTGGTTTTCTTCTGCATTTCCTGTTAAGCCCGGCAAGTCGCTTAGAAGTTTACCACAAGGTTGAATGCCTAATCACAGCAATTAACCTCCTGCTTGCCAGAAGCGGCTGCACACTGCACCCCCCCCCCCCTCCCCTGTGTTAAATGAGGGGGGAGAATTGGGTTTGTTAACCCTTTCACTGCCGTAGGACTCAAAGCTGAATGAGTTCCATTGCCCTCTGTGATTTCCCAGTTCACCTCGGTGATCTCCAGCAACCAGTCACACAGAACGGACACCAGATGCCCGGCGGGTGTGAATGTGGTAACTACAGAATCAGGCGGCAGGACACGGTGATAGTCACACAACAACCGCAGGGAACCAAGTGAGTAACACGCAGCAACAGGGCGATCTGAACACACGGCCATTGTTTTATGGGGCTAAAAAGTGATTTTTCTATCATAAAGTCTCCACCACAATCAGAACCACAGCGAGTGGAGTAAAACTCCCATTTCCTGCTTAGTGGTCTCCTGCAGAAGCCGATAGATATCCGCGTGGATGTGTACACTCCCCACCGCGATCTGCAAGCGCTCAGGTGAGCAAAGTGAGCCACAGCGCAAATATCTTATCAAACTCCAATATCTTCCTCTTACACGTTTCGTTAAATGACACCTTTGTGTTTAAAATACTGCTCGGTTTAGCCTCATTTATTGGGACTGTCTGTATTACACGTGTCCCGAGAGTGAGGGGACACCGGGACTGTCTGTATTACACGTGTCCCGAGAGTGAGGGGACACCGGGACTGTCTGTATTACACGTGTCCCGAGAGTGAGGGGACACCGGGACTGTCTGTATTACACGTGTCCCGAGAGTGAGGGGACACCGGGACTGTCTGTATTACACGTGTCCCGAGAGTGAGGGGACACCGGGACTGTCTGTATTACACGTGTCCCGAGAGTGAGGGGACACCGGGACTGTCTGTATTACACGTGTCCCGAGAGTGAGGGGACACCGGGACTGTCTGTATTACACGTGTCCCGAGAGTGAGGGGACACCTGGACTGTCTGTATTACACGTGTCCCGAGAGTGAGGGGACACCGGGACTGTCTGTATTACACGTGTCCCGAGAGTGAGGGGACACCGGGACTGTCTGTATTACACGTGTCCCGAGAGTGAGGGGACACCGGGACTGTCTGTATTACACGTGTCCCGAGAGTGAGCGGACAACGGGACTGTCTGTATTACACGTGTCCCGAGAGTGAGCGGACAACGGGACTGTCTGTATTACACGTGTCCCGAGAGTGAGCGGACAACGGGACTGTCTGTATTACACGTGTCCTGAGAGTGAGGGGACACCGGGACTGTCTGTATTACATGTGTCCCGAGAGTGAGCGGACAACGGGACTGTCTGTATTACACGTGTCCCGAGAGTGAGCGGACAACGGGACTGTCTGTATTACACGTGTCCTGAGAGTGAGGGGACACCGGGACTGTCTGTATTACATGTGAACGTGTGTGTGTGAAGCTTGTTATTATATTAATCGATGTGCGACTGGAAATGCCATTCTCAGACACATGGAGATGATAGGGTGAGACCTGAAGGCTGCCAGCTATGAACTGGTGAAAAATTAAAGTCGTTTTGTGCAGTAAAATCAGCGTAGTTCTCCTGTGTGCAGCAGCCCCAAGCGCGGTGCGGAATGTCCGATCTTTAGCTCATTTCAATAATCTTGCTGGGCAAAGTGAAATCTTGTTTTAGGCCCCTGGGTTCCCGCCATGGGGAGACCACTAGCCACATAAGCAGATAGGTGACTTCTGGCTGATCAGCCCACTCATCCTCCAGATACTAACCTAGAGGGGAGCAGTGTTGAACGCTCGCAGGGGGCAGCTAGCGCTGTACATCGCAGAACTCATTGAATCCTTCCAGTGTCGCGTCACTGCCACCTGTTGGCTGAAACTGGTCTGATGACGTTATGGTGCTTGAAGTTTCCATGGGCAAGAAACTAGGTGAAGACTGAAAACGTCTCTCTGTATGTTGTCTGTATGTTGGGTCTACAAAATGCAGCTTCTTTTTCTGGAGGTTGTCTTAGTAATGAGCGTAGTCTGACAAGCTAAATATAATGTATATACATCAGTCAGAATAAACGTAAACAATCTCCCCATTGTCACAGTGAGCGCGGACGTTAAATAGTTAACAGAGCAGGAGCTTAAACTCTTCACAAAACCCCGCCCAAAGAACGGGAGCAGTAAATGTACAATCAGTAAGAGGACGGAGAGCGAGAGGAACGAGCCAGGATTTAAGCATATCACACAGATAAGGGAAATGACTGATCCTGGACGCTCATATAAAGAAACAGGGTTATCTAGAAATCCTGACCTGTAACAAGAACCCAGAGGACGGCCTAAGTAACAGTAGAACTTTTAGTAGAACTGTGTTTAAATTTAACTTTTAGGACATGTAATACTGCTGAAACCTAGATTAGATATAGATAAAACAATATAGATAGATTAAACAAAATACAAATATAGATATTTAATTATGGGGTAATCGCTTTGGTAACAGCCAATTACAGTTCTCATAAATAAATATATTATTATGTACGAGAACCACATATGCTGCCGGCTGATGTAAGAAAGATAAGAATAACACACTCTGGAGTTTATCATACTGGTAGGTTAATTGGTTGCTAACAAATTGACCCTAGTCTGTGTGTGTATGTTAGGGGAATTTAGACTGTAAGCTCTAATGGGGCAGGGACTGATGTGAGCGAGTTCTCTGTACAGCGCTGCAGAATCAGTGGCGCTATATAAATGATGATGATGATGATGATATGGATCTGTGATTTATACGATGCTACAAACGTATTTACATCCATGTCTTCAGTCTGAGTAAAAGCAGAAGCCGGACACTCGAAGCAGCCCCCAGAAATTATCTGTACGCAGGAACCATTTCATACCCGGCGTTGCTGTAAGTGTGTCTGTGCGTATGAGTATGAGTGTGTGTGTGTGAGTGTCTGTCTGTGTGGGTATGAGTGTGTCTGAGTGTGGGTCTGCGTGAGAGTATGAGTGTGTTTCTGTGAGTATGAGTGTGTTTCTGTGAGTATGAGTGTGTTTCTGTGAGATTGTGCGAGTGTGTGTGTGTGTGTGTGTGTGTGTGAAGTCGTGTGAAAGATGGAGACTAAAGAAGGTACGATTTGTGCTACTGCCCCAGTAGATCCGGGGCTCCGCGGTGACATTTGTATCGCAGACAATGATAACATTGAGGGCCTGGGTGAAATGACTCAAACACTGAAAAGGGGAAATCTAAAATTGAAACTAACCATAAAAATGAATAAACAAGACTATTTTCAGCTCTTGGTATTGGGAAAACACGGTCTTATGACTTATGTGGTGATTTCAGATAGAAAACAAAACCTCAGCACAGATGTAGGATCAGAGAACACTGAGATCTGACATCGAGGAGCATAAACCGTTTATTTCTTTGTTTGACCGTCCCATGTGGAGCTAAATACAGATCTCTGGCCAAGCCATAAACACAGTGTTGTTGTGTGGGATCCTTTATATAGCGGCACATGTATAACTTACCTTGCAAACACCCGATCCTTATTGGCCTTCTCCTTTCCATACTGTACAGACTGCACCTCCGTCCGCCCGCTGCAAAGACAGGACGTAATATGATTATCTTGTATTTATGACCATTGGGTGATGTAGTAATTACACAGTGATGTAACATGTAACAAGTAACTTATACCAGACAAGGAAACCATTTTAAAATCAGTTTCCACAGCAGAAAACCTACTGCAAACATAACATTTATTTAAATAACAACGGCCGCCCTGCAAAGACTACGGCAACCTGTGGCTCTTTAGGTGTTGTGGAACTACATGTCACAGCATGTCCTGCCAGCTGAAGGCTAGTATTTGTAGTTTGAATACAGCTGAAACGGCTGGCTCAGAGTAACTGAATATAGAAAATAATACCAACCGTTCTCAGCAAACACTGACTACGTCCGCGCAGACGATAATATTGGCGGAGAAGGGATCGCTGGCCATGTAACGAGTATGGGTGTCTGTCCAGGACAGATGTCAGGGATTGGTGAAGAGACAACTCCACCCACAGCGTCCCTGAAAGGCACCGGTGTCTCCCCATAGAAATCAGTGATTCCGATGGAAGATTTAATCTCCCCAAAGCAGAATGGAAGAGACACAGAAATAGTGCAACTCATATAATGTAAAGCTTGCCACACATTGCTATATCGTCAGTGATATTACAGTGTACGTGGCCACAAAACCCAAATCCTGATAGAGAATCCAGGCTCACCGTGATCAGACCCAGCGGTGGGGGAAGATGAGTGGCTGTGATTGAATTACACCCTGACACAGGATCTCAGCATAACACACTGTAGCAGGTCTGAGGCTCAGACTCCGGGATCTCTAGGACTAGAGAGCGGCTATTAATAACGAGCCGGACCCCATCCTGTCACGGCTGCTGCTGCCTCTACGAGAACACCAGGAATACGCAGCCACTGCCTGCAGCACACACCACCCTCCATGTATAATGTGTGTACTAGCAGTATAGTGCACGGTCTGCTACTATGTATCAAGAACAGTTAATGTTGATACTTCTCTTCCTTATTGACTGATCTCAATTTATCATGTATGTGACATGTAGTGGAACTCACGCAATAATCTCTACGGGGATACATTACATGTCAGACATACAATCTATTGGGAACCTTTTTAGGGTTCCATGACAATCACACCATGGTGCCTGGGGCCACAGCTAGACCGAAAGGCTGAGCGCTACTGCCACAGACATCACTATCAGTAATCAGAGATAAGCTATAATCACCAGCGCCTGGCACTGACAGACAGAGGGAATAAGGAACTAAAAGAAAAACAGCTGCAACTCCAATAATAAAACTGCTGAGGACGGTGTCCCTTTAAAAGCGTAAGAAGAAATACAGCCGGAAGAAGGGTCAGAGCTACCTCCACGTCACCGTACAGCTCTGCAGCGATGGTTAACACCACAGAATAAAAACATTTATAGGTGTTTATTTTACCAAGACTGAAAGGGTTACATCTCTATTCTGGGATATGTCAACCAAAAAGTTAAATACAAAATAAAAAAAATGTAAAAAACAAACAAACAAAAACTTTAGCCTTGGTTTAAGGGAGCTGAGAGCAGGCGAATTGAGCTCAGCCAGGTCTCATGTTTCAGTTGGGGGCTGGAAGTGTCCTCTCTACTGATCGAGAGGTTACATGAGGAATACTGGAGACAGATGTGAACAGATTTGAGAGCCAAGATGTGGCTCAGACAATTTTTAGAAACGGACGGTTTGCCAGCACACTTGAGCCTGTCAACTAGAAGTGAAATATCGGACACCATCATGAATGGAGGGGACGAGGGCAGGAGACCAGGGTGGAACTGGATCTGTCAGAGATCTTCGGGCCATCAGAGGGGAAGGCAGCACTTGGTAAATTTGTTTTATATATTCAGGTACAGAGGCGCCGGCCAGACCTCTAAAAATAGCCCCTTCTCCTCCAGCAGTGGTATCGCAAGTCAGGGATTAGGGGCTGCTTGTGGCGGAGACCAGGGAACATATATATTGTGAAAGCTGCAATTTTATCATTATCCTCAGCTGTCAGCGCCATGCACAGTGTGGGGGTACACAGGGGGTACAGGCACAGGACACTTCTATAGACATAGGACTAACGCTACACAACAAGGGACTGAAACGGTCAAACGTTAACAAAAGTTCCCCAAAATGAAAATGAAAATTAAACAAGTTAAGGAGATAGGAAATATTAGGCTGCGGGCTCCTGAAACAGCACCCGAAGTCCGTGACGTGGGATGAGGGCCGGACGTCTGCAGAAACATGGCAGCTAATTAACGTATCATATGTGTTATGGCTTAAAAAAAAAAGTTTCTTTTGAGTGGAACAAGACGAAGCTAAAAATATATCCCGACCACAAGAAAGATAAGTAGGAACAGTTCACCATCAACAATAAAGTTATTTGCCTAAAGCTTGATCCTCCCCCAAGAACTAGCACGGAATACAAATTATAAAAAGATAACATGTCCAGACAAACCCGTTATCTAGGAGTGTGTTACACTATACAAGCAGCTCAGACTAATCTATTGCTATGTGCAACATTATATTAGTGAAAGGACAGTGTCTCCTGTTTGCAGATCCACAGAGCTTTACAAGAAGCTAAATCAAATCTGTGTGTAAGACCGGCATATTCTATGTGTAAGACCCCGCTCACCGGCATATTCTATGTGTAAGACCCCGCTCACCGGCATATTCTATGTGTAAGACCCCGCTCACCGGCATATTCTATGTGTAAGACCCCGCTCACCGGCATATTCTATGTGTAAGACCCCGCTCATCGGCATATTCTGTGTGTAAGACCCCGCTCACCGGCATATTCTATGTGTAAGACCCCGCTCACCGGCATATTCTATGTGTAAGACCCCGCTCACCGGCATATTCTGTGTGTAAGACCCCGCTCACCGGCATATTCTATGTGTAAGACCCCGCTCACCGGCATATTCTATGTGTAAGACCCCGCTCACCGGCATATTCTATGTGTAAGACCCCGCTCACCGGCATATTCTATGTGTAAGACCCCGCTCACCGGCATATTCTGTGTGTAAGACCCCGCTCACCGGCATATTCTGTGTGTAAGACCCCGCTCACCGGCATATTCTGTGTGTAAGACCCCGCTCACCGGCATATTCTATGTGTAAGACCCCGCTCACCGGCATATTCTATGTGTAAGACCCCGCTCACCGGCATATTCTATGTGTAAGACCCCGCTCACCGGCATATTCTATGTGTAAGACCCCGCTCACCGGCATATTCTATGTGTAAGACCCCGCTCACCGGCATATTCTGTGTGTAAGACCCCGCTCACCGGCATATTCTATGTGTAAGACCCCGCTCACCGGCATATTCTATGTGTAAGACCCCGCTCACCGGCATATTCTATGTGTAAGACCCCGCTCACCGGCATATTCTATGTGTAAGACCCCGCTCACCGGCATATTCTATGTGTAAGACCCCGCTCACCGGCATATTCTATGTGTAAGACCCCGCTCACCGGCATATTCTGTGTGTAAGACCCTGCTCACCGGCATATTCTGTGTGTAAGACCCCGCTCACCGGCATATTCTATGTGTAAGACCCTGCTCACCGGCATATTCTGTGTGTAAGACCCTGCTCACCGGCATATTCTATGTGTAAGACCCCGCTCACCGGCATATTCTATGTGTAAGACCCTGCTCATCGGCATATTCTGTGTGTAAGACCCCGCTCACCGGCATATTCTATGTGTAAGACCCTGCTCATCGGCATATTCTGTGTGTAAGACCCCGCTCACCGGCATATTCTATGTGTAAGACCCCGCTCACCGGCATATTCTGTGTGTAAGACCCCGCTCACCGGCATATTCTATGTGTAAGACCCCGCTCACCGGCATATTCTATGTGTAAGACCCTGCTCACCGGCATATTCTGTGTGCGAGACCCTGCTCACCGGCATATTATGTGTGTAAGACCCCGCTCACCGGCATATTCTATGTGTAAGACCCCGCTCACCGGCATATTCTGTGTGTAAGACCCCGCTCACCGGCATATTCTATGTGTAAGACCCCGCTCACTGGCATATTCTATGTGTAAGACCCTGCTCACCGGCATATTCTGTGTGCGAGACCCTGCTCACCGGCATATTCTATGTGTAAGACCCCGCTCACCGGCATATTCTATGTGTAAGACCCCGCTCACCGGCATATTCTATGTGTAAGACCCCGCTCACCGGCATATTCTATGTGTAAGACCCCGCTCACCGGCATATTCTATGTGTAAGACCCCGCTCACCGGCATATTCTATGTGTAAGACCCTGCTCACCGGCATATTCTGTGTGCGAGACCCTGCTCACCGGCATATTCTATGTGTAAGACCCCGCTCACCGGCATATTCTATGTGTAAGACCCCGCTCACTGGCATATTCTATGTGTAAGACCCCGCTCACCGGCATATTCTGTGTGTAAGACCCCGCTCACCGGCATATTCTATGTGTAAGACCCTGCTCACCAGCATATTCTGTGTGCGAGACCCCGCTCACCGGCATATTCTATGTGTAAGACCCCGCTCACCGGCATATTCTATGTGTAAGACCCCGCTCACCGGCATATTCTATGTGTAAGACCCCGCTCACTGGCATATTCTATGTGTAAGACCCCGCTCACCGGCATATTCTGTGTGTAAGACCCCGCTCACCGGCATATTCTATGTGTAAGACCCCGCTCACCGGCATATTCTATGTGTAAGACCCCGCTCACCGGCATATTCTATGTGTAAGACCCTGCTCACCGGCATATTCTGTGTGCGAGACCCTGCTCACCGGCATATTCTATGTGTAAGACCCCGCTCACCGGCATATTCTATGTGTAAGACCCCGCTCACTGGCATATTCTATGTGTAAGACCCCGCTCACCGGCATATTCTATGTGTAAGACCCCGCTCACCGGCATATTCTATGTGTAAGACCCTGCTCACCGGCATATTCTGTGTGCGAGACCCTGCTCACCGGCATATTCTATGTGTAAGACCCCGCTCACCGGCATATTCTATGTGTAAGACCCCGCTCACTGGCATATTCTATGTGTAAGACCCCGCTCACCGGCATATTCTGTGTGTAAGACCCCGCTCACCGGCATATTCTATGTGTAAGACCCTGCTCACCAGCATATTCTGTGTGTAAGACCCCGCTCACCGGCATATTCTATGTGTAAGACCCTGCTCACCAGCATATTCTGTGTGCGAGACCCCGCTCACCGGCATATTCTATGTGTAAGACCCCGCTCACCGGCATATTCTATGTGTAAGACCCCGCTCACCGGCATATTCTATGTGTAAGACCCCGCTCACTGGCATATTCTATGTGTAAGACCCCGCTCACCGGCATATTCTGTGTGTAGGGAACAGGGAGGAGATATTGTAACATTCACCGTTCCAGAAACGGCAATGCAGAGTGAGAAGTGTGAGCAGGCCTATAGTGTGTCTGGATGCCAGGCTGCTTGTACCTAGAGCTCCTCTACCCGGGTGCCCATATACACAGGATCCGCTCATTCAATATGGCCGCCAACCAACTGCATCTTAAACTCGGTTACACAGGTGGACTGATAGCATTGATCGGGTTGTTCTACTGCCTTGTTAGTCATTGTTTGACTGGATTTTCCTGGATTGCGTATGATAAATAGTGATGTTTTGGAGCCTACATACACTGCTGCGTGTGGCCATAAATTACCCAAACTAACCAACCAAATTCCACCATGTGTAACTAGCTCTGGTCGCTGGAGGCAAAAATAGTGCTGTGATATCATGGGTTAATATGGGTAGAACCTTAAACTAATGAGAGACTACACAAGATACATATCAGAATGACAAGATTGTATTGGCACTTACCAGTACCGGAACCGGGAGCCCAGAGTAAAATAATGAGCAAAGAAGTTCTTGTGAGGTGGCAGCGGGGAGTCCAGGCGAAAGAAAGTGTGATGCTCTACACACGTCTTCCACACGTTTTTACACGCTCTATAATTCACCATGTTAAACCCCAGCACAGTCTCCCGGTATTCATTCTGAAAGCAGATGAAACGTCAGTCAGGGATCACGTGAGTCCAGCAAGAAACAGAAGAAGAATCGAACGCACTATATATGGTCACATTTGCACTTTTCACTTTGTTTCAGATGAGATTCGGACATATTAGCTGTGATCACTTACAGTCCATCAGAACCATCGCTCCCACGGTGCCTGGAAAATTCTGATCTGCTGACTTAAATAATGTAACGTTTTTGGATATATATATATATATATATATATATATATATATATATATATATATATATATATATATATATATATATATTTATTTAAAAAGGTTCCCATTAACCTCGCTTACATCACTGATAATTGCTGATATCTGCAGAGAATTCCTTGTCAGCAATAAACACTCCTTCTGCCAAATCAACAAAACTCCTTGTATCCCATATGTACAGCAATTACAATTGTAAAGCGCTACGGAATATGCTGGCGCTATCTAAATAAATGATGATGGTGATTCCAACCAAACTGGTCACAAATAGCTGCAGAACGTCAATCATGATCCAAATCAGTTAGTAACAATTAGATGACAATCAGGGCTGCGATTTGGCAATAGATAAACTATACTAACAGCGATACCATAACTATTTATACTAAGAGCTACACCATAATTATACTATACTAACATATATATCATAACTATCTATACTGCTATACAATAACTATAGTATACCATTATATTATAACTATACTAACAGCTATACTATAACTATACTGTTATATTATAACTATACTATCAGCTATACTATAACTATACTATACCATTATATTATAACTATACTATCAGCTATACTATAACTATCTATACTGCCATACAATAACTGTACTATAACTATACTGCTATATTATAAACTATACTATCAGCTATACTATAAATATACTATACAGCTATATTATAACTATACTATAGCTATACTAACTGCTATATTATAACTACACTATAACTATACTGCTATATTATAACTATACTGCTATATTATAACTATACTATCAGTTATACTATAACTATACTATACCGTTATATTATAACTATACTATCAGCTATACTATAACTATACTATACCATTATATTATAACTATACTATCAGCTATACTATAACGATACTATACCATTATATTATAACTATACTAACAGCTATACTATAACTATCTATACTGCCATACAATAACTGTACTATAACTATACTGCTATATTATAAACTATACTATCAGCTATACTATAAATATACTATACAGCTATATTATAACTATACTATAGCTATACTAACTGCTATATTATAACTATACTATAACTATACTGCTATATTATAACTATACTGCTATATTATAACTATACTATACTGCGATATTATAACTATACTATAACTATACTGCTATATTATAACTATACTGCTATATTATAACTATACTATAACTATACTGCTAAATTATAACTACACTATAACTATACTGCTATATTATAACTATACTGCGATATTATAACTATACTAACTGGGTTACATAGTATTCAGCCAAATCCTCCCAGAATTCTCAGCAATCATGAGATATAAGCCATCTGTGACAAGCATAGACTGCTCTGTATGCAGATAGATATTACTTTATCTGCTGGAACAGAATGACAATGAAAAACAATGTATGTTACAAGCATAGAGGAAACCTTGTACTATGTCCTCATATAACAGGGAGCTAGCTCTGGGTACTGGTATGAGGGATTGCACCCACAGAAATTGGTCCTAAAATGTGTATTTGTGTAGTTATATATTGTAGTCTAGGGAAGGTTACAGGGGACAGAAGATTGTGATCGTTCTCTGGGAGGATCCCCCAGCTACAGCAGAAACAGACATTGAGAGATAATCTGATAATCACTCTCTCGTGCAGGGGAACCCCAGGAAATCCTCCATTTCTCTGCACATGGTAATGAGGCGCTCTAGGTCCACCCTAGTTCTCAGGTTGAACCGTATAAAGGCGTTCCCAGTATCACTCACCAGCTCTTTCCTCAGCTGAATAAAAAACTGTTTGCACTTGAATGAAATTTTTACGATCTTCAACCTTTAAAAGGAAAAGACAGAATGAACCGTTAGAAGCACAGGGAACAAGTAATAAGTATCACACTGCTCTCATATTTCAGTCGGAGCAGCTTCTGTCGGGGGATTACATGAGTAACATAATTAGCGGGACCTCGGATTCACCCCAGCTGTGACTACGTTACTAAGAAAGACTCGGGACTTGCGACACCGCATAAACCACATCCCGCACTACAACAGCGTTAAGGGGGTGGCCCTTACAAAATTAATATATCAAAAGCAGAGTCCTACCAATAACAGGGTTTACTGAGGAGTGAAAAATACAATTTGTAATAGTATATTGAGGAACACAACTCTAAATAGTATTACTGACACAATGTGACAAACTGGATTGGGGCAGAGAGGACAATCTGAAACATTATGTACTTAAAGAGGACCTGGGCGATTTTACTGTGAATTATCAATAAAATACTGAATGTAAACAGATGATCATTTGTTTTTGTTTTTTAATCACTTTAATGATCTCCAATTCATGCTATAAGAAGCCCCCTACCCACTGCCAGCTTACTACTGGTCATGTAGTATATTGTCCAAGGTAAGTCTGTCCCAGTCAGCAGTATCATAGTGACTGACACTGCTGGCTGGTGAATGGCAACGCCAACTGTAATGTAGTATATTGCAGGAGGTAGTTCTGTCCCCAGCCAGCAGCATCAGTGTGACTGACACTGCTGGCTGATGAATGGCAACGCCAACTGTAATGTAGTATATTGCAGGAGGTAGTTCTGTCCCCAGCAGTATCACAGTAACTGACACTGCTGGCTGGTGAATGGCCCACTGTAATGTAGTATAAAGGGCATTGTGTGTAATTACAGCCACTGGGGAAAGTCAGGAATACATGAATATATTTTGAACACCCAACAACATGGTGAAGACCAAAAGGACTCAACAGGGGGACCAAAAACAATTTCCTAAAAAGATAAAGTTACCAAGTATTTTTTTTATGGCCAATAAACAGAATATCTTAATATTAATTTAATTTTAAGACTATTTTAAGAATACTCAGTTGTGAAAAGGCAATAAGAGGGAAAATAACAGCACCCCCAGTAATATTAGGGGAGGTCCATCAGAGTGACTGTGCTCACGCCTGGCCCCAGTGTTACTGTGAGACACAGATGTGATGTCCCCTTGACCCATTTTTCAGCTGTATCGCCCTCTATGAATCCAGTGACCTTCAGCCAGTTTATTTATAACCTGATGTATTCTGCTCCTCTGAAGCTGCCGGACCGAGGAAACGTTTATTACCAGAGAAACCAGGTTCTCCTTCATTCTCGGCCTCTTCCACATATGGACAAATGATTTGTATCTATACAGTGATCCCACTTCTCTGGATGCTAATTCCCAAACAAAGTATCAGTTTGTTGTCATATTCTCTCATAAGTGAAACATGGTCTTCAAATGACAAAAAATATAATTAAAAAATAAAAAAAATCAACTAACCACAAACCTGCCAGCTACAAGGCAAGAATTAATATCAGTTTATATAATATATGCTTCGTTATTCTAACCCTTTCATTAAAAATGTGCTAAATTCACAATGGAAAACAAGTTTTAAAATCTAAATCAAGGCACCGTAATGCAACAAGTAATGTTCTGAAAAACATAATACGGCTTATTGTCTGCAAGCCCCGCCCTCTCCCCATGCGCGACAGGCGGTCCTTCTCCAGTATATGTACAGATATATCTGGCATAACTCGCCCCTCTGGGGCACTATGGATGAGACACCATCACACCCGAATACGAGCTGTGCTGCCAGTCTACAACAATACTAAATTAACAACAGACACAGGATGTAGGTGCCCTGATGGGAGGGTCCTACAGAAGGCAGCCACAAAGTAACGGGAATAATATATGATCCAGAGAGCAGGCCGATGAAATTACAGTCCACAGGGCACAATGATGAAACTGTAATCCACAAAATGAGACACCGCAACCAACTGGGCAAAAAAATTCCAATTCCCACAGCAGGCGACTGAGTAATCCACAGTCATATAATAATCCACAGCGCTCTCTCTCAGTCTACTACCAATAGTACATCAGATAAGGTCTCCTGGTGGGAGCCAGCTCTCACTCCTCCTAATCACATTCCAGGCTTGTTACAGGCGCTATGTCTGGGCACTCTCAAATCATATCTCTGGCTGTCATCATTACCGCCTTTATCAAGAGGACACTGCGAGTCTGCACTGCGCCAGTCTGCTCTACATCTGGGGTTCCATCTGATGCCACTCACTGCATTACCAGAATGGGGCATTCCAAGTCCGAACTCCTTAAAGCTTACCGCTCAAGCTCTTCCAAACAGACAGACAGGGAGATAATAGCCCTTCCCTGTCCGCTTTCTCTTCATGTGGACGGGGAGATACCTGGAGAGGGGCATCAGCACTTGCCCAGCTTAAAAGAGGCCAAGTGTTAAGAGGAGAGAGGAGTGCAGCGGGGGACCGTGACACTCAGCGGAGAACCTCACGATCAGGGGGTGGGGTGTGCACATCCAAGGTAAGGTCGCTTTTAGTGACTCCGGGGGATCAGGTTATAAGTGAGGTGCATATACAAGGTAACAACTATTTCAGGGACTCCAGTGGATCAAGTAAGGTGCAGATCCAAGGTAAGTACACTTTAAGTTAACCTCAATGCTGTAGCGTTATCACGTAACTAAAAAACCCTCCATACAAATCCTTTCTTTGCTTTAAATGCTCGTTAGAATGTAACTCCGGGTTATATCTCATCCTGTAGATCCAACTACAAATCTAATCATCATTCACAGTTCATCCTTCTCAGACCTCAGTTTCTTACGCGGCTCCCTGATCCCCGACATCGGCAACTTTCTCTCAAACCAGATCACACTTTGTATTCGGAAAAAAGTTTTCCGAGGGCCGTAAAGAACAGGGTGAATCACCCGCATCTTACAATCTATGTACAATGTCCTTACGGATTCTATGTTCCCACAAGAGCAGCTGTTCCCCCTCTTGATGTCGCTCCTTGTCCCAATCTATCCTTTCCTACTTACATTACTATAGAGGAGATGATACGACTGATAGACATCGCTGGTAAAGTAGCCAATCTTATACTTATGGCCATATTTTGGATGTAACTGTTCACGGTAAAGTAGCGAAACATAACATAAAAACATAATAAAACAGCAGCCATGCAACAAAAGCAGAAAGTGTCATCTCCTTACCATGGAAAGGTGTTAATGCGTACCCTGTTTTTATAAATTACAATTCCTCCTGACATAACTCCAATCAGGATTTCATTGTTACTTTGATCCTGTAACACAAAAACACGCACGGTTACAACACGGACCTGGAAGTACACAGAACATGCAGTTTAAATGATCACATTTATTCACCAGCAACGCAGCAAAAGTCTTCAACACAAGATCACGTTACTGTGACAAAGCTGCTACATATTGCACCAATCAGTTTCATTGTCTGACGATGGGTAAAGCAACACACAAGGTTCTGCACAAAGATTAAATAAAGTGATGTTCTAACACTGCGTATGACAGCGGTAATACATCTGGGGATCCAGCTATCTGGGGGGTGATCATGCTGTAGTTGTGTACTAACAATTAACGTACATCTGGATACATCTATGGATGTTATATGGGGTCTATTATTCTGAATGATTAGATTTTGTAGCTTTTCTGGACAAAGGTGTTTTTCCATAATTCGGAGCATCATGCCCAAATCCTACTAGAAACATTAAAAAAGTCTGTGTTTCTCCACACAGCCCCTGGCATTACTCTGGCAGTGCTCCTCACATTGACTGCAGGAATAACCACGTCTGTGTATATGATATTCTCCTCATTACACTGCCTAGCAGAGCTCCTCACAGTGACTGCATTAAGAGCTTGCAATCTGGAATTGCTGAATCAGAGGTCAGATGTCTCCCGAAAGGGGGAAGAGGGTTAAACAGCAGCAATAAATAACAGTCTGTATTACTTGGTTGATATAACCAGTTTAATGGGAGTTTCCTAAATGCAGCGTTTTTATTGCATTGTCCGTGCAGGAGGTACGGTGCGTATATATAATCATGTGTTTGGAGTACGGTTTGTCCCAGTTTTTGGGGACGGTATATATTTATAATACATTAATGGATTCAGAACCTACTTTCACTGAAGTAAAAACAAAAAACTGAAGTCAAATTTATAACAAAGACGATCAATGTGCACAAGACACAAGTAAAACAGATGAAAACCGCTGGCACCGCGGGAAGGCTCTTTGCGTACAAGCGCTAAGGGGTTAACGAAGATGCTGCAGTCAGATGGATTATAGTAGATGGGAAAATAAAACCCCACTCAGTGAATCCAGTGATTTTACAATTAAATAAGCAAATTCTTAGTAAACAGGAATAAAAAAGCCATAAATTCATCTGGTACAACATCCGCCACTCACATTACTGGGTGCTGCTATGGTCACCTCAGCTATTACAATACAAATTGCAGTCTAATGAACGTGGTCTCCACCTTCTGATAATTTTATTATACTGCATGCGGCCTCTGCAACTTTTACTAAGCACAACGCTTTTTTTTCCTTCCCTTACTATTGTGCTTGGTGTCTTTATATCACCGGAGAAAGGACACAAAGTCACTCACTGGATACAACTATATCTAATGCAGAGAGATAGACCCATCAGCCTGGTCACATGACACACGGAAAGCTGCAGGACGGCGGGTACCGGCCAACAAACTAAAGTCCCCTGAAGGTGGACAACCCCTTTACTAGCTGCTGGCAAATGTGTGTAGATTGTGAGACAACGCGGCGGGAACTATAATTTACATCTTCATGATCTCAATAACGACACCTCAGGTTCCAGACAGGTGGATTATCTACTGCACAATAGGGGGATTTATTTAACAATAAAAAGCTGAACAACATCATTATACAGCATTTTCCACAATACTGTTAAAAAATAAAATAAAAGACTATCGTAAATTGGGTCATATGCTCGTTATATGACAGACACTTTAATCATTTGTAGCTTAATAAGTCACAGGTGGAATTGTCTTTCATAAATAAGGATGATCAAGTCATGTGTAACACTAAGCAGATTGGGGGGTGCAGCCTGTTTAGGAATCCCCCACATATTGCAGAGAACATTTCTCTGACCGAGGTTACGGAGCTGTGGGAAGGGAATCTGATACAGAAATTAGCATCCTTATGTGACTTTAGATCGACTACATCCAAAAGCCGCAAATTACACCGCGAGAACCGCGCTGCTGTCATCAGATGCAGGAGGAAGACGGCGCAGGGAGAGAGTAAAAGAGGGTTGGCGCACAGTGTAATAGGCTCGGCGGTAATACTATAAGGACATGATAGTTATAATGAGCATAAACCTGCGCTGTGGTAATCCAGTCCGTGCCACTCTCACTGTTTTGGGACAAACCTAAATTAAATTTCCCACCTTTCAATGCTTGTCAAAAAGGAAGCGTTTTGCACTGGAGGGTGCCCAAATATTTAAAGGTCCCATGTTCAACTTCTGGTGTATAAAGCTGAGGAGGACAAAATGTACCCCAATGTCATAAGGCTGTATTGTGATCATGTATTTACATACTGAGGCTTCCACAGATAATGTACCTGTGCTGTGCATCACCCCAATAAATACACTCATCTGTCAGTTACAGTGGGGGGATTACTAGCGTAACAGCCAGGAAAGGCGGAAGCAGCATAAGCCAAGTCAGAGTATAGGTTTACTAAAATTGTACCAGTCCTGATAGACATCTGGTTGATGCCACTCTTAGACTGATTGGCAGTGCCAAAGGTTCTGTGCTCACACATGGTGCAATTTGGGATGACTTTACTAAACGGACCACCCAAGTGTCTGTATGGATGGGCAACATTAGACCGTTATTAAGAGGAAATGTAAAGACTCAACATCACACTGGTGAGATTTTAAATAGGTAAACAGACACTAAGAGATATAGGGAAGGGAGAGGTCATATCTATAAAGCACATGACTTCATCAAACACTGTGACCAACATTCATTGTCATTATAAAGCAGCCTGCACCCAGCCACATTGTACTGAATGACTTCATCTAATATTATACACATTTATATATCCTATATGCAATCAGTTCAGGAACCGCTGAAACGTCTGATATACAGAGATAGGAGAAATTGGATCAGACTCCTCTATAAAATCACTCATTACTGACAGAAACCAATGGGACACTGAAATCAGATTAATCTGTTACCAGAAGCCTCTATATCAGCAAAGGATAATTAAACAAGACCGATAAAAAACCATTTAAACACAGGAAGATCGACTGACTGTGAAACGCGTAGTTTGGAGAAACAACTCCCACAATACAAGTATCAGTCTCATGTGTGTTCTGGAGGTGAAGGAAGAGATCTTTAAAATATAGATGGGACACATCCAATGAAGATGGATATAGAATAAATGTATATATATCTAACTATCTGCCACATCAAAATATTGTACAACAAGACTCTTAGCATCATCTGCATTAAGAATAAACCATCCAGTCTTCTACTTGTGAGAAGTACGATGAACACAACCAGTCAGGTGGATTTACAAACATAATTGGGATAGTGCAATTGCTGGAAAGATTAAAGAGGGAGGATTATAAATTACAACAGCTGCTCACAGCAAACAAATATACACAACAAAGTAACCCAGAAAGTGTCACATCCACAGAAACAAGGTATAAAATAACTATTTATAAAGGGACAATCCTATATTTAAACACTAATAATAACTGTATACTCGGCACTCACAGAAGCAGCATATCTCTGACATTATAAACTACAGACACAGGCAGAGAAGTATTTTCAGGACACTAGGGGGGTATTCAATTGTCAGCGTTAATGCTGAAAAACAAGCGCTCAAAAAATATTACCGTTTACGCGAAAAAGCGTTAATATGGTAGTTTACTCGCGTAACTTCAGCTCGACGCTCAGGGAGCGGCGAGCTGAAATTCCGCGAGTAATTACCGTATTAACGGTAAGATTTTTTGAGCGCTCGTTTGTTAGCGTTAACGCTAACAATTGAATACCCCCCTTGGAGTTAGGTTTTATATTTTATAGGGTTTGTTTACATAATATTGCTGCGGTCCCCACAACATACGTATTCGATAAGTTCTTCTGTAGCCTTTATTTATTTATTTTTATGGATTTTAATTAAACAAAATGTCAATCATTTTCCCACCAGTGAATAAAAGCTACTTACCTGACATCTCTACTCTACGGACAACATGAAAACAGACCCTACACCACAAGCTCGCAGTCTAGGGGCTAGATTTACTAAGCTGCAGGTTTGAAAAAGTGGGAATGTTGCCTATAGCAACCAATCAGATTCTAGCTGTCATTTTGTAGAAGGTACTAAATAAATGAAAGCTAGAATCTGATTGGTTGCTATAGGCGACATTCCCACTTTTTCAAACCTGCAGCTTAGTAAATCTAGCCCTTAGGTGTCATACTGGACTTAGAAATGACCTTTGTTCCCCACATCATCATCATCAGTTATTTATATAGCGCCAACATATTCCGTAGCGCTCACATCCAACCTGTATCCAAACCCTGTTACATACAACTAAGAACCATCTCCAGAACACGCACATATCTCACACAAGACACAACGTTAATGCAACTAGACTTGTTTTAACTGTAAAAGGTTTTTCTACTGCGGCTCCGTTTCGTCAGTCCCTGCGTCGGTTGCTGTATTACACCAGATCCAATATAATAAACTGCTACCATCGTACAAGGCGAAAAACAACATTACACCGACATCACCTTGACTCCCAGTTCATTCCGTCCTTTCTCTGCCCGATATCTGCGTCTCTCCTCCACACTCATTACCCGCTCCCATTCCTGGTTATAGGTCTCTACCTCCCCCCATATTAAACCCCATTTACTGCTGTTAGTACTCGATAGTCAAGTTGTAACATATTGTCATTGTATTATCTTAGTAAATGGTTTATTTCACCACACACAGCTCTACAGCTATAACCAGTGAATGTAGCTCTCATTTATTAAAAAGGGGTCGTAGGGAGGCATGAAGGGGATCAGTGAGATACAAGTGACCCTACAGATACAGTACATGAACTTGCCCTGTGACGTTGTGGGAGACATATAACAAGTACTGTCTGGGAGAAGGATGCAGTTACTGACCCGGGCGTAGTGTAGCTCCACTCCATACAGGTCCAAGGTGCGGGCGGTACTCAGGTAACTGAACTCTGCCTCTGCTGGAGACAGACCCCTGAAACACACACACAACAAAAACACATCATCTACCATCAGGATTACTGATATTACTGATACACAGGAAATCCTAATGTGTTGTAATAAGTAAAACCAGAACAGTGATTTAATAGGAAAACAAAAGTGAGTGACAGATAATTAGTTTTAATTACACTTGAAATATTATTCCACAGATAATAACATTATATATATATATATATATATATATATATATATATATATATATATACACATATATACATACACACACACACACACACACACAAGTTAACCCGTGCATGATACTCATGCATTCTAGTCAAATCAAGCTACTTAAGGTGTTAAAAAGGTTCTTGTCATGCATTTGAGCCTAGCCCACGCCTCCACAGGGGAAGAGCGTTACTTCCCGACGCAAGCGCCCTTTTTTAACGTGGTTTTGTCCACATGTCTCCACCTCATCATTTTTCTCCATCACCTCATCCTTCATCTTCATCGCCACATCCTTCATCAAGCTACTTAAGGTGTTAAAAACTCCCCACTGTCACCCCCGGCAACCACCAACCACTCCCAACTGTCACTTCTCCTTCAAGAAATATATAGGTCAGTGTATAACTCTGCCCAGCAGGTGGCGCTGCAGCTTGTTTTTTTTTTCCACACACGCCACTAGGCATTTATATAGTAGATTATATAATATATATATATATATATATATATAATATATATATATATATATATATATATATATATATTAGGACTCTTCTACTTCTCGACACATCCATCCTGACATTGTTACACACGTGTCCAGACACAATGGCAGCAACATTTGGAAGGTGATGTAATTGATACTGTAATTCTCAGTGAAGATAATCTCATTTCTGGAGGCGGGTTGAGCCTGGTAACTAACCCACCAATGTTACCGCTACAGGTTCCAGGACTATCACCACGCTCAGTTACTGCGGAATATAACGTATCATTCGCAGAGTTCTTATAGCGCAGTAAGTATTATGTGTATTCAGCAGTGGGAAACGCTGGATTCTGATATTATATATAAACGTATATAAACGAACCCAAAATAGTTGAAGCTTAATAAAGGGCTGCACATAAACATACAACTGTGTGATAATTGGGGGTGTACCCAGAGATATGAAATACCTACTTACTCAAAACACCCAATATAAAAAAAAAAAAAAAGTACAGTTATATAAAACATCCAAGATAAAACGGATAAAAAATGGAACAATAGAAGTTAAAATCAACAGTTGATAACCCGTGGTCTATAATAAATGTACAGAAAGGATCAGGGCGATACTATATTAAACAATTTAACAAACGACATTTGTTTTATTTATTTATTTTTGCCAATCCTCAGAGTATCAAAAAAATGAGAACAAACTGCAATTTTAAGTCTAACCTTATTTTTGTTATTTTTATTTATAGATCACCAGCATATTCCAGGTGCTTTATAATTGGGGACAAACACTGTAATAAAATAAGAATAATAACCCTACAGCAACTATAAAAGCAGAGAGCAAAAGTTAATTATTTACGCTTATAAAGCAGCTATTTGTGAGTTGTGTGTCTGCATGTTTTATAGAAGCCACGGAATGGAATGTTTATCCCACAACATCCCACGTGGTCTACTGACCGAGAAATGTATACATCACTTAGATGGTCAGCTAAGGGTCCTGATAAATGTATACATCACTTAGATGGTCAGCTAAGGGTCCTGATAAATGTATACATCACCTAGATGGTCAGCTAAGGGTCCTGATAAATGTATACATCACTTAGATGGTCAGCGAAGGGTCCTGATAAATGTATACATCACCTAGTTGGTCAGCGAAGGGTCCTGATAAATGTATACATCACCTAGCTGGTCAGCTAAGGGTCCTGATAAATGTATACATAGCTTAGCTGGTCAGCTAAGGGTCCTGATAAATGTATACATAGCTTAGATGGTCAGCTAAGGGTCCTGATAAATGTATACATCACCTAGATGGTCAGCTAAGGGTCCTGATAAATGTATACATCACCTAGATGGTCAGCTACGGGTCCTGATAAATGTATACATAGCTAGATGGTCAGCTACGGGTCCTGATAAATGTATACATCACTTAGATGGTCAGCTAAGAGTCCTGATAAATGTATACATCACCTAGATGGTCAGCTAAGGGTCCTGATAAATGTATACATCACTTAGATGGTCAGCGAAGGGTCCTGAAAAATGTATACATCACTAAGATGAATAGCTAAGGGTCCTGATAAATGTATACATAGCTTAGATGGTCAGCTAAGGGTCCTGATAAATGTATACATAACTTAGATGGTCAGCTAAGGGTCCTGATAAATGTATACATAGCTAGATGGTCAGCTACGGGTCCTGATAAATGTATACATCACCTAGATGGTCAGCTAAGGGTCCTGATAAATGTATACATAGCTTAGATGGTCAGCTAAGGGTCCTGATAATGTATACATAGCTTAGATGGTCAGCTAAGGGTCCTGATAAATGTATACATAGCTTAGATGGTCAGCTAAGGGTCCTGATAAATGTATACATAGCTTAGATGGTCAGCTAAGGGTCCTGATAAATGTATACATCACTTAGATGGTCAGCTAAGGGTCCCCATAAATGTATACATCGCTTAGATGGTCAGCTAAGGGTCCTGATAAATGTATACATCACTTAGATGGTCAGCTAAGGGTCCTGATAAATGTATACATCACTTAGATGGTGAGCTAAGGGTCCCGATAAATGTATACATAGCTTAGATGGTCAGCGAAGGGTCCTGATAAATGTATACATCACTTAGATGGTCAGCTAAGGGTCCTGATAAATGTATACATCACCTAGATGGTCAGCTAAGGGTCCTGATAAATGTATACATAGCTTAGATGGTCAGCTAAGGGTCCTGATAAATGTATACATTACTTAGATGGTCAGCTAAGGGTCCTGATAAATGTATACATAGCTTAGATGGTCAGCTAAGGGTCTCGATAAATGTATACATCACCTAGATGGTCAGCTAAGGGCCCTGATAAATGTATACATCACCTAGATGGTCAGCTACGGGTCCTGATAAATGTATACATAGCTAGATGGTCAGCTACGGGTCCTGATAAATGTATACATCACCTAGATGGTCAGCTAAGGGTCCTGATAAATGTATACATAGCTTAGATGGTCAGCTAAGGGTCCTGATAAATGTATACATAGCTTAGATGGTCAGCTAAGGGTCCTGATAAATGTATAGATAGCTTAGATGGTCAGCTAAGGGTCCTGATAAATGTATACATAGCTTAGATGGTCAGCTAAGGGTCCTGATAAATGTATACATAGCTTAGATGGTCAGCTAAGGGTCCTGATAAATGTATACATCGCTTAGATGGTCAGCTAAGGGTCCCCATAAATGTATACATCGCTTAGATGGTCAGCTAAGGGTCCTGATAAATGTATACATCACTTAGATGGTCAGCTAAGGGTCCTGATAAATGTATACATCACTTAGATGGTGAGCTAAGGGTCCCGATAAATGTATACATAGCTTAGATGGTCAGCGAAGGGTCCTGATAAATGTATACATCACTTAGATGGTCAGCTAAGGGTCCTGATAAATGTATACATCACCTAGATGGTCAGCTAAGGGTCCCGATAAATGTATACATCACTTAGATGGTGAGCTAAGGGTCCCGATAAATGTATACCTCACTTAGCTGGTCAGCTAAGGGTCCCGATAAATGTATACATCACCTAGATGGTCAGCTACGGGTCCTGATAAATGTATACATAGCTTAGATGGTCAGCTAAGGGTCCTGATAAATGTATACATAGCTTAGATGGTCAGCTAAGGGTCCTGATAAATGTATACATCACTTAGATGGTCAGCTAAGGGTCCCCATAAATGTATACATAGCTTAGATGGTCAGCTAAGGGTCCTGATAAATGTATACATCACTTAGATGGTCAGCTAAGGGTCCCCATAAATGTATACATAGCTTAGATGGTCAGCGAAGGGTCCTGATAAATGTATACCTCACTTAGCTGGTCAGCTAAGGGTCCCGATAAATGTATACATCCCTTAGATGATCAGGTAAGGGTCCTGATAAATGTATACATCACCTAGATGGTCAGCTAAGGGTCCCCATAAATGTATACATCACTTAGATGATCAGCTAAGGGTCCTGATAAATGTATACATCACTTAGATGATCAGCTAAGGGTCCTGATAAATGTATACATCACTTAGATGGTCAGCTAAGGGTCCTGATAAATGTATACATCCCTTAGATGATCAGGTAAGGGTCCTGATAAATGTATACATCACCTAGCTGGTCAGCTAAGGGTCCTGATAAATGTATACATCACTTAGATGGTCAGCTAAGGGTCCTGATAAATGTATACATCACTTAGATGGTCAGCTAAGGGTCCTGATAAATGTATACATCACTTAGATGGTCAGCTAAGGGTCCTGATAAATGTATACATCACTTAGATGGTCAGCTAAGGGTCTCGATATCTCACCTGTGCTGCTGATGCAATTTAGCAATTTCCTTCTCAAAGTCCAGAAGTTGGTTGGGGATAAAAGAATAGTCCGCTAGGTACCCGGGCAGGTGATCTGAATGACTGTAGTCTCCTAGTTCAGCTTACAAGAAAGAAAAAGCTACTAATTAGATGTCAGTATGACAAGGAATAGGAAACATAAATACAATTGGGGAATGAACAGCGAGAGTACAGCTAAACCTTCTCTTTAGGGTCTAGAACGCAGTTTCTACACCCTCTCATCAAGATCTCTCAACAGGTTATGTTTTCAGGATTTTCATGTATGACAAAAAGTTTGAGGTTATTAGATTAGCTCCCCCGTGCATGATTAGGAAAATAGGGAAAACATGGTATGTTGATAAATACTGTAGACAAAAAAAAATCTAGTCCAGGCGATCGTTACTATGGTAATAGAGTGTCGGAAATGGCACCCAAACAGCCGAGGGCATCAAGAGTAGGTGAGAGTCCTCAAAAGACAATAAAACTGGAAGATTACACCCACAAATGCAGAGATTTAATATCTTATTAGTTTGAATTAAGATAGTGAGTAAATCGTTTTATTTATAAAAAAAAAAATGTTACCGGGAAGAAATACATTGAGATTGTTCTTAAATACACTTTGGTACAGAAAGATCCATAACAACACGTTACATGTATGTATCATTTTACAGGATGTACGAGATGTAAAGTAACTATTGTAGAAATACTTACATTGAACTGCATAGGAAGCCAACAGGGCGGCAGTATTGTACTGGCAGGGCAATCTGTAAGGATGAGAATAAAGAATAAGACGATAGACGATCTGTACAGACAGACTGAGCACTATAGGTACAATATTCGTATTATTCCACAATGGTCCCATCCTGCTAAGAAAATCTAGGATACTTCCCCCTCTTAAAACATTTTTGGTTTAAAATTAGCCTTTTAAAATAAAACCTTTATTGAATCATGTGATGTTTGACTTTTCTTGCCCATCAAACATTGGTACTCTCATGCCCGAGAGACGCTTTAGTCAACATCAAGAGAAATGCAACATAGTGATAGTTTGTAACGTGTGAGTACCAGGGTTATTATATATAGCTGCTTGAAAAGAGCGGCCACTGTAAGGAGGGGGAGTGAACTTCGGACTCTTCAGGCTCCCGGGGAGTGTTGCCAAGTTGTGCGAGTGTGAAAAAGAGTGTGAGTGTGTGACGTTACGTTGACAGATGTGGGCAGAATCTAGGAATGTAGCAGCAGCGCGACCCAGAGAAACACTGATAACATTCTCTCTAAGATAAGACCTTGGTTAGAACCAGAGGATAAACCAAGCATTACTGTATTATATATTGGGGATGTTGTCTAACGGTTGTTATTTATTAATATGGTGCCGCAGATTCCGCAGCGCCCGACAATCATACAGATATAGCAACCACGTATATACAATATCAGGAACGTGGGTACAGTTCAGCAGAATAATAAACGTATGAAATACATAAAAACACAATTCTCTGCTTACGAATGCAAACTGAGGAGCTGATTTTGACTACTGGAAAGTGAACAACCAATGACAACATCCTTCTGAGCTTCACTATATATAATATGCAAAACAACTGGAAATAAGAGTGAATTGAAAATTCTGCTGCATTTAAATATTCAGTGTGAAGAGATTCATCAGCAGGTCTGACGTGAGACGTTCATTGTAACAAGTTTAATGTCACAAACATTTCTGGGACACTCCAAAGTAGTAACCCCCCTCATACATTTTTAGGCATTATCACCCTTCCTAGAAGTGTGATCTCACTTTCTCCAGAATGGAAGAAGAGGATTTAGACACGGATATAATTCAGCCGCATGTACTGTACACCGTGTGGATGGTATTTCAGTTCTCCCTGACAGATAACTGTTGTGGGTACACATGGCTGGTAATTACATATATCCTATTTGTATACTGGGTAAAGTGCCTGTCTGGCACTGCAGGAAAATTCTGCTCATCTGAGGCAGAAAATAAAACCTAGTCTGGCCCCCCCCTCGTTACTGCCTCATCTTCCTATTTCTTACAGGTACATACACACAATGAAAGCAATAATTATATATATATATATATATATATATATATATATATATATATATATATATATATATATATATATATATATATATATATGCTGGGTTTATTTTACACTGGTTCTCTGGCCGTATAACAAGTGCCGACTTACCTCCCGGTGAGGACGTCCTGTTTTATCTGCAGAAAATACTGGTATCTGGAAGGAGAGAGGGAAATAATGTCTAACCAGGCACACTTGCCACCAAGCTGTGGGATACTAAATACTGGTGGGAAAATGTGAAGAGTGTCACAGTTCCTGCAGATAGTCACAGTTCCTGTATTACACTGGCTGCCAGCTATAGAAACTGTTCATGTGACTCCGTGATTGCGGCTACCGCATCTGGCTGCGTGACCGCAGAAAGCTGTTTTAGAGCTAAAAGTGCTAGATAAACATATCAAATGTACACGTTTAAAATGTAAATTGATAATTAAATCGCATTAATATGATTTTCTTTCCTAATCCAAGATTCAAACTTTTCAAACAACCCTCATTCCCATTTAGTGTTGCAGTAAAAATGTTACTTATGTCTGTTGGTACAAAACTGTGGAAAGCACAATATTCTTAAATGACTAATGCCATGTTTTATGAACCATGGGATGTGAAACCGTAGACCAAGTCAGACCTAGAAACTTTGTGAAAGTGCAGTGGAATTAGGTAGTGATAACAGGCCCCATTCATCAAGGAATGCAAAACGAACGTAATGTGCGTTTTTGTTTTTCAAAAACACTCCGGCATATAGTATACGGACGTCTGTATTCAACAAGGAACGG
Source organism: Mixophyes fleayi (assembly GCF_038048845.1). NCBI lineage: Eukaryota > Metazoa > Chordata > Amphibia > Anura > Limnodynastidae > Mixophyes > Mixophyes fleayi. The sequence continues at coordinate 150,461,585 of NC_134408.1, read as the reverse complement.
ATGTAAAGATACATCTGTTGATGACCATCAGTCTAGGTCCGCTCTGCTCTAACAGACAATACACTGCAGGATACGTCCAATACATATGTGAAATATAAAGTCTCAATGGAACGCACAGGAAAAAAAACGATTCAATTAATGTCACCTGTTAACAATATAGTCATTAATGATAAAACGTTAAAAAATAAAGGTTTTTTTTTCTTCCAATTTTTTTTTGCAATAAAATACATTTATTGGGATGTTATTAAAGTCTATTGAACATAAAATGCATTGCTGCTGCTGATTACAACCACGTTCTAGCTGTATACAGCAGTATAGCGCTATACACAGGAAAACCGCACAGATAGCGCTATACACAGGAAAAACGCACAGATAGCGCTATATACAGGAAAAACGCACAGATAGCGCTATACACAGGAAAATCGCACAGATAGCGCTACACACAGGAAAACCGCACAGATAGCGCTATACACAGGAAAACCGCACAGATAGCGCTATACACAGGAAAACCGCACAGATAGCGCTATACACAGGAAAAGTGCACAGATAGCGCTATACACAGGAAAACCGCACAGATAAACAATGTTACATGAGACTCCGAGGACATAACCACTATAACTCAGTAGGAGACCTTGGAAGAAATCGCTCCACAATTATTTTGTATCCAGGGAACAGGCAGCAGCAGAGATAAGTGAACAAAGAGGACAATTGTCATGTTAACCCTGAGAGCAATCAGCGTTTTACATGTGAAGTCTGGTGTAATATTATAACGTAACTGTGGAAATGGTTTAAAGGTACCGACTAAAAAACATATCTCCGTTGTACACTGATAATTGTTCATGTATAATATAAAACTGCACCATCAGCCTAGAGAGAATACGCTGCAGGTTACAATCCACCCAAAAGCTTACGCTTAGTATTGGTCGGTATTCACCATGTTTATATAACACACAGATTTGTACTTACCTGGGATCTACAATCTCCTGTGTACTTTGTGCTCTGTTCACATACAGTGTTACAATGTGGCTGAGTGTGAATCAGACCAACATACCAAGTATAGGGGAGACCATACTAGACTGCTGAACGCTTTGGGGTCCCCGGTGAATGGTACATTCCAAGTAAGTAAAACTTCTACTTATGTCTTATCATAGTAAACCTCACCCAGTGGAGACAACTACCCCACTTACAAACGAGAGGGGCAGTTGTTCTGAGATCCCTACCTTGTGTATTCCTCTTGTAATTTGCTGGGGTCACAGACGAAAAACTTGACTCTGAAGTTCAAGCTGTGCGGAGATCCCCCTGTAATACAGAACTTAGTGAGTTGTACATCGGGATATCAGGGAACGGACGTCAAGTACTCAGAAGTCACTAACGTTTCAGCTGCTTCCGGATTAGTTTATTTGGGTCCAGCCACTTCTGTAAAACAAAAAATAAAATAAGCCAAAAACTAAAACGTTTACAGAGACTGAAAAACATCAATGAGAACAGACAGACTCTGAGCATCCATCAGACACCGCTACATAGTCTGTAACACAGAGTTATGTCCTAGGACAGACAGACACAGAAAACATCCTTACGGGGTTATCAGAGGAATCGTCAGCCAACTGCAGTCCAAAATAGTCTCTCTCGGTCAGATCAAGGAACTTGAAAACTAAATCTAGCAGAGTTTGTCCATGATCGTGTTTCTGGAAGACACAAAACATTCCCAGTGTGACTAGTAAGAGATCAATAAGACGACATACTGGCGTAGAGCCCCCCCTGCCAGACACTGGGGGGCAGCTGGGATCTAGTAGTATATTATATTATATTATGTGCTGTGCTGAACAGCCCAGGGCTCGGCTAGATCAGCACCCAGTGATATAAAGCATCTCAGTGCTGAACACAGTGAATGAAATCTGCAGGAAAATACAATTCTTGGAAACAGATGGCCGAACGCCGATCACTGACCATGGTCAGGACATGTAGCATCATTGTAGTGTTAGTGCTCACTCACTGTGATCCTCCAGGAGAGTGATAAACAGACTTGTTCCAGTGAGTAGACTAGTGAAGGGACCCCCAACCATTGTTGGGACACGTCTGACCCTCGATACCAGGACAACCGCAGCTCGTCTACCATACAACCATCAGCTGACAATATCAGGGCAACTGCTGCCCATAAGAGGAGACCTGTGCACGTCCACAGCACATACCTAGATATCTGCCACCTATACCAGGGGACATGCGCACATTATCCAGCCATACAAGAGGAACTAAGCCCATCTGCCACGCGTACCAAGGGACCCATATGCCATCGGTACTGGCGGATCTGTTGCCATCACCAGGAGAACTGTGCCCATCTGCCACACATACGAAGGGATCCGTGTCTGCCTGCTGCCTCTAACAATGGGATCAGCGCTCGTCTGGCGTCCATAACACTGGGACATTCGCTTCCCTGACACAAACACTGGGACACACACCTGTCTGTCATTAACACTGTACTAGGCGTTATACAGGGATTTGGGGGTGACAGCAGAAAAGTCTTATTAATTGCATTTCATGTTGTACTTGGCTATTTTTATGAATTTGGCATTAGTACTAATCTGGCCTCTCTATATGGATCACTAAGGATAGTGCACCGTCCATGGGAGGTCATTCTTTAGTCTGACAAAATCTTATGCCCCCGTGCAGGGTACAGTGACTCTACCAGGCAGAACTGCCCTACTATATATTGTGCAATTATTACGAAGATTTACATGAAATATATATATATATATATATATATATATATATATATATATATATATAAACAATTATCATGTAAAGGGACAACAAAGAGTTATAAATATATTATGCCTGAAGGGAACAGCACAATGTTTTGGGGGCTGTAGTAAAGTGCTTGGTACAGAATAGGATTAACAAAAAGGAGCCAATGCAGTCACATGGTGCAACGAGCAATAATGTGACTTGACCAATAGCAACCATGGATCAGCTTGTGTGGTGCAATCCTATTAATACAATCTCTGCTCTGATTGGTTGCTATGGGCGTCCTACAGACAATAAATAATCCTGATACACACAGACGCTTTCTGCCATCCAGAAACTTTCCCTTAGTTGCAGAATCTCTGGAGAGACGTATTTGCTGACAGCCCCAGGAGATCAGTTACACAGGGCAGGGGGGACACATATTTTAGGCCATGGACTGTTTTAGTGTGGTATCAACTGTCCACATTATACATAAACCTTTACTTCAATTATTATCTAGCTCTGCTGTATACAGGTGCTACTATGAGATAACCTTGATAAGTGGCTTTAATTGCCCCTTATGTAGAAAAGAACATTAACTGCACATATTTGAACAGCAAAATATTAATTATTAGTGTTAATTATTAGGGATAAATGTACTCCTACATATCTTACAGCTCTGTGTCAGATAAATGCAATATATAAAATCTGTCCTTTGTCCAAGGGCATTAATAACGCTTCCGAACGCTACCGGCAGTATGGGGGTCATACGGTGGTCCATGGTCTGCTAAGAGTCACACAGAACTGCACTGTACTTATAACAAGCATTTAATGCTTTTGAATTCTGCAGGTAACGGTGAAAGGTGAACATTTGTCAGTGTACGTTACTGTCTACAGACTTACATGATTGTTTGGCCTATTAGTGCCACAGGGTGTTTTAAATTCTTTGAGAACAAGAGTTAAACAATATAAAATAACAGCAGCATTGACAAAGATTTAGGGGCTCATTCACACAAGCGAATGACCTGAGAAAAGTGCCCTGAAAACCTCTTTTGAAGATAAACATAAAACACAACCGAGAGAGGAGACTAGTACAAGAGATTTGTTTCCAGCCGATCTCTGTGGAATTGTTATCAGCTCAGAGACCACTGAGCAGCTCCGACCTCTCGCGCTGTGTGAGACGCAGTAAATTTGTCCTGTTGGGGTGCAGCCTGGTAACATGTTACATAGTATAAACCTCTACATGCAAACTAGACTGTTATCCTCCATACGGCGGTGGGAGAGAGCACGGTGCTGGACTGGGAAATGACCACCGATAAAACTAGCTACGAGGACACACTGTCTAGTCAAATTAATATTTTATGTAGCTTTGTATAATCTAAAAATATAAATCCACAGCACAGAAACATGTAAAGTGTCTCAGGCGTGGAACCTGCCTATGGATCCCAGGACATCTGTTTTTTTAATATTTAGCAAAGTCTGTGTATTACGGAGCTGAATGATAAACATGAAATAACTGAACAGCAGGCGGTCATATTAGGAGGGAGGGGCCAGACAGTGACTGACAGCTGGGCAGACTGGTTTCCAGAAATACAATGCTGATTGGACGCTTTACATAAAGGGGTGGAGCCAGTGATGTCACAACAACTTAAATTCCTGCAGACTCTGCTTCTTGTCCTTTATCAGATCCCATTCGGACATCAAACGTAATGAAGTGGGGAGATAATACTTTTCGTTGTTGAGAGCAGCGTTGGAGTATCAGGGTAACACTGAACAGTGTATTTTGCCTACGTAGGTTCGTTTTACCAAAGTATTGCTGAATTGAAGTAGTTATTTTGTACAACTATTCTTTACCCTATTGGCACCACTGTCCACACCTGCAGCGTGACCCACGCCTGAGCCGCTAATGCCAGTGATGTCATACACAAATACTGAGCATATGTGGCGGCAACAGGTAAGGCTGCAAAAGGAGTGCACAGGTGCATACTGTAACATATACCTCCATACGAGCGTGCGTATATCTCCCAAATGTCCTGATTTTGGCAGGACAGTCTGGAATTGTGGATGTTGAAAAGGGGAGGAGCTTACCCGGTAATGGGCGGAGCTTTGCACAGAAGTAGGCGGTTTGTAGCTGAAGGTGGGCAGATAGGGGGTGGGGCTTATTATGTCCGGATCCTGCTTGTGCGCCTCCTCTGCACCTCCCACTAAGACTCACATCGTTCCATCAATGTATCTATTGGACCACTAGGGGCACTGTCCATTTGAGTTTAACACACTTGTTGAAGTTAAATAATTGGATGAGGGCGGTAATCAATAATTTCTGTACACTAACATCGGTTGCGATGAGATTAATACACAACCGACCAATAATGTTAGCAGCTAACAACATACAAATAAGTTTAATCTATTTATTTAAGTTAATATAAAATATGTGTGCTAATTAATGTTTCCAACATATTGATCATTGCACAGAGTTTGGAATCATTCTGTCTGCAGTTACATGGTAACGTTTCCAGTATTATTTATGCAACATTTGCACATTGCAAACGCTCAGTATAACGAATATTACTTTTCATATAACAACTAGCAACTCCAGAGATGTCATAAAAGAACTGGTTTATAAAGTTCTAGAGGCCGGAGCCTGAGGATGGACACCTGGCCACACATGGGAAGATGAACCCCACCTCAAGGAACAATGACCAGAGGAATCAACCAATGGGGCGTCAGGTACTTGGGAAGTCATGACCCATCGACCTATGGATGTGGACCTTAATACTGTAACATTGTAATGACTATACAGTGTATACATTGTTCACCTCTGGCTTGGAAACCAGAGCGCTCTGAAAGAAGCTTGTTGTTGGTGCCGACCGCACAGGCGTATGCATGCGATATTTTGCCCTGTAATCTATGCTGCGAATAAAACCTTTGTGCTTTGGAACCACAGCGATCAGAGAATGTTTAGTTTATATACGATACATACAAACTTATCACACTTTACATCTTGTGCTCATACTAATGTGCAGATAAATCACCTGTTCTGTGTGACTGACGTTTACCTATAGTGATAATATAGATTATGCCCCATTGCCCGGGGTGTCACAAGCTGCACGCGGCTTTACTTACATTCACACGGAAAGCTTGTACAGAGTTATCCAGGAGGAGAATGCTGCACACCACCTCTGTGCTCTGTCTGTCTCGGGCCTGCTCCGACGCGCGCACATTGTAGGTTCTGCCAGCAGGCAATCGGAAGCGTGCGCTCATTACTGTCCACACAAAGTCTGGGGAAAGGGGAGAGAACAGGCTGTGAAACATGTGTACCATCCACACAGACACCGAACATGTGTACCATCCACACAGACACCGAACATGTGTACCATCCACACCGACACCGAACATGTGTACCATCCACACCGACACGGAACCTGTGTACACCCACACCGACACGGAACCTGTGTACACCCACACCGACACGGAACCTGTGTACACCCACACCGACACGGAACCTGTGTACACCCACACCGACACGGAACCTGTGTACACCCACACCGACACGGAACCTGTGTACACCCACACCGACACGGAACCTGTGTACACCCACACCGACACGGAACCTGTGTACACACACACCGACACGGAACATGTGTACACACACACCGACACGGAACATGTGTACACACACACACACACACACCGACACGGAACATGTGTACACACACACACACACACACACACCGACACGGAACATGTGTACACACACACACACACCGACACGGAACATGTGTACACACACACACACCGACACGGAACATGTGTACACACACACACACACCGACACGGAACATGTGTACACACACACACACACCGACACGGAACATGTGTACACACACACACACACACCGACACGGAACATGTGTACACACACACACCGACACGGAACATGTGTACACACACACACCGACACGGAACATGTGTACACACACACCGACACGGAACATGTGTACACACACACACCGACACGGAACATGTGTACACACACACACACCGACACGGAACATGTGTACACACACACACCGACACGGAACATGTGTACACACACACACACCGACACTGAACATGTGTACACACACACACACCGACACTGAACATGTGTACACACACACAGCGACACGGAACATGTGTACACACACACAGCGACACGGAACATGTGTACACACACACACCGACACGGAACATGTGTACACACACACACCGACACGGAACATGTGTACACACACACACACCGACACGGAACATGTGTACACACACACACACCGACACGGAACATGTGTACACACACACACCGACACGGAACATGTGTACACACACACACCGACACGGAACATGTGTACACACACACACCGACACGGAACATGTGTACACACACACACCGACACGGAACATGTGTACACACACACACCGACACGGAACATGTGTACACACACACCGACACCGAACATGTGTACACACACACCGACACCGAACATGTGTACACACACACCGACACCGAACATGTGTACACACACACCGACACCGAACATGTGTACACACACACCGACACCGAACATGTGTACACACACACCGACACCGAACATGTGTACACACACACCGACACCGAACATGTGTACACACACACCGACACCGAACATGTGTACACACACACCGACACCGAACATGTGTACACACACACCGACACCGAACATGTGTACACCCACACCGACACCGAACATGTGTACACCCACACCGACACGGAACATGTGTACACACACACCGACACGGAACATGTGTACACCCACACCGACACCGAACATGTGTACATCCACACCGACACCGAACATGTGTACATACACACCGAACATGTGTACACCCACACCGACACCGAACATGTGTACACACACACCGACACCGAACATGTGTACACACACACCGACACGGAACATGTGTACACACACACCGACACCGAACATGTGTACACACACACCGACACCGAACATGTGTACACACACACCGACACCGAACATGTGTACACACACACCGACACGGAACATGTGTACACACACACCGACACCGAACATGTGTACATACACACCGAACATGTGTACACACACACCGACACGGAACATGTGTACACACACACCGACACCGAACATGTGTACATCCACACCGACACCGAACATGTGTACATCCACACCGACACCGAACATGTGTACATCCACACCGACACCGAACATGTGTACATACACACCGACACCGAACATGTGTACATACACACCGACACCGAACATGTGTACATACACACCGACACCGAACATGTGTACACCCACACCGACACGGAACATGTGTACACCCACACCGACACCGAACATGTGTACACACACACCGACACCGAACATGTGTACACCCACACCGACACGGAACATGTGTACACACACACCGACACCGAACATGTGTACACCCACACCGACACCGAACATGTGTACACCCACACCGACACCGAACATGTGTACACCCACACCGACACCGAACATGTGTACATACACACCGAACATGTGTACACCCACACCGACACCGAACATGTGTACATACACACCGACACCGAACATGTGTACACACACACCGACACCGAACATGTGTACATACACACCGACACCGAACATGTGTACATACACACCGACACCGAACATGTGTACATACACACCGAACATGTGTACACCCACACCGAACATGTGTACATACACACCGACACCGAACATGTGTACATCCACACTGACACGGAACATGTGTACATCCACACCGACACCGAACATGTGTACATACACACCGACACGGAACATGTGTACACCCACACCGACACCGAACATGTGTACACCCACACCGACACCGAACATGTGTACATCCACACCGACACCGAACATGTGTACATACACACCGACACCGAACATGTGTACATACACACCGACACGGAACATGTGTACACACACACCGACACGGAACATGTGTACACACACACCGACACGGAACATGTGTACATACACACTGACATGAAACAAATAGCAACATTGTGTTTTATTACTCTTATTAGTACTGGAGTAACTACTGCGGTTTATTGTATAATTACCACACCACAATTAACACAGAATTACAATGCTATAATTATACAGTTTAGTTTATTAAATATGTCTCCCTGAAGGTGTCTTATATTCACCTCCACCGTCAGAGGACTGTACTTTATTGTGCTGTTCACGCCCTTCTGCAACTTTCACTAAGTCTACACATTGTCTATTTCTGGTGCCCGGGGATATGACACATCTCTGCTGCGCTCTCTGCATTGGACACATCTGAACCCAGAGGAGCAGCTATGTGACATATACCAGCACAGGGAACTCAAATAAACAGAAAATATGAGGATATGGCCGACACGCTCAGCAAATAGATGGATTTACCAACAGACGTAGGTAGACATGTACAAGACAATAGACAAATTACTTTTCAAAATGGACAACACACTTTACAGCAATACCCAAAATACAGAGAGCAATAAATCCTACTCAGCTTGAATGCAAACATACGGTCAAGATATAGGAAGCTTCACATATACATGAAAGTTACCAGTTGCATAATTAAACAAAAGCACAGTGGTTAGCATTGCTGCCTCACATCGCTGGGCTTGCGAGTTCAGGCCCTATCTGTGTGGAATTTGTATGTTCTCCCTGTGTTTTGAGTTGATTTCCTCCAGATACTCTGGTTTTCTCCCTGGCCCAAAAACACTGCTGGCTGCTGACTAGAAATGGACGGACGTAATTGTGTGTACATGTGAGGGAATTTAGATTGTAAAAATATTTTCATTTATTGCGGAATTATTCACCTGGCCGGATGCAGTATAACCAGGTGATTCCACTGGGTGACACAGGCAGATACTTCACCAGAACACTGCAAAACAATAATGTGATACTAAACATTCACCAGCTAACTCACGTAAAACTGAGTGTTACTGTGGATTATAACCTCTGCGTCTGTTACACAGGGAGCCCTGTGTGTGTGATTCCAGGGGAAACCTAGTACATACAGCACAATACAGGGGTCTGAGATGCCCCCCGTGGCGCTGACAGGGGACACGACAGGTACATACCACACTTTGCTTGGCATGATCTACAAAACAGCTGCCAGTATGTTCCTGCAGTACAGAAGTCGGCTGAGCAGAACATGTGTTTAAACTTCCATTTCACGCCCAGAACGTTGTACCCATGTAGTGTAAACAACATTACGCAACTGTGAGCTGGCTGCTCTCCAACTGATCCGTATCTGATTATTTCCCCTGTGGTTTAGAAGGATAAGAAGTCAAGTTGAACTACTTCCTAAGTGAAAGGAAGATGGGATGTTTCCCTCAAGGAGGGGCAGCGCCCAGACGCTTATCAGCGCTAATGTCAACACTGTCTGCAATCACACTTCCTGCAACTGTGCAAAGTACAAACAGGGCTGGAGCACAGGAGACGGCAAACTGGACGGATTCTGCATTACAACCACTAGGCTTAAAAATAATGTTCCTGTATTTAAACCTCACCCCTTGTAATAAGTAACTTGTCACTACACCCTCTGTACAAGGGTCACCGACAAGCCCTGCTGGGGAAACTCTACTGTCCCACAGAACATTGCCCAGAGGTGCTCCTATTGGAGAGAGCAGGGCGGGCATTGTACTAGACTGTAGGCATGGAGAACATGTCCTAGTCTGTATGTTCATGTGCAATGTTTTTATTTTTTTAAATCATAGAATTTAGTTGGGAATTATTATCTTTGATCGACACAAAAAACAGTTATCAATAATGTACAAAAGAAAACAAAAAATTCTTAATTAAAAGTAAAAAACAAACAAAAAACCCTCAATAAATAATTGTCCTGGAGGAATAATTTGTCTCTAGAAGTCACCTAATGAACTGAATAGAGGCAAACTGTGCACAATTAAAGTAGATCAACAATTTTTAAAATAAATACACCTATCTCTCAGAATCCCACAGTTGTTTAGTGCATTTGCAAACAAGAGCTTCATCATGAAGATCAAAACACAAACATTCAAAGAAATAGGCATTTTGAAAGCATCAATCAGGATAAGATTATAAGGGGGTATTCAATTGTTAGCGTTAACGCTAACAAACGAGCGCTCAAAAAATCTTACCGTTAATACGGTAATTACTCGCGGAATTTCAGCTCGCTGCTCCCTGAGCGGCGAGCTGAAATTCCGCGAGTAAACTACCGTATTAACGGTTTTCGCGCGCAATATTACCGTATAAACGGTAATATTTTTTGACCACTCGTTTTTCAGCGTTAACGCTGACAATTGAATACGCCCCTAAGACTTTTAATAATCATCAGATTACTGTTCATCACAGCCTATCAAAGAAACATGGCACAACTGTGAACAGGATAACCTCCACTACTTAGCATCCATGGGAGGTGGACACTTGTTGAGGGCCACCAAGGGTGTAGGGCCACTTTGACAGGTAAGCTAGGTACACACTACAGTAATTTCATGCAATTATCGTGTACGCTCCCACGATCATATTTTATCTTACCAAAACACTTCACGTCTGTTGATTTGGCTTTCTAGACTTCCTACAAAATCAAGATAAACGATGTAATGGTGTTGGGCAAATATGGCAGTGTGTACACACTCAGCACCAGCAGTGTAGGCAGATATCTGTACAGTTTACAGAGTCACAATCTTTTCAGCAGATGGTTATGAAGATCACAGATCTGAAGGTAGATCGTGTAGGTGTGAAGATATGAATCGGCTGCTCATCAGGACTTTCAGACGTTAGTAAAATCATTACAGAGGTTGCATCTGCAGTAATTTTGTACAGTGTGTTCTCAGCTTTAGTCTTCATGGCAGAGATGGTGAAAGGCTCCTTCCCCCCCCATCTCTGGACACTTGTTTAATAAAGCGAACACAAAATCTGCTATATTATTATTATTAGTCTTTTTCATACAGTGCCTAAATCTTATGCAGTGCTTTATACAGGGAATATTTCATTGTTCCAGTGAAGCTTATAGACACGGTTTTGTCCAAGGTCAATTAACCTACCAGTATATTGTTTTATACTGTGGGTGGAAGCTGACAAGAACACAGAGAGAACATACAAAATCCACACAGATGGGGCCCTGGTCAGCGCTGTGATACTGCAATGCTAACCACTGGGCCACCCCGAGACCCCCATCCAACCTCCTAGAACGGGGACAATATTACAAACGGTACTGCTGGTATAACAAGGGGTGAAAAATTATGTCATCAAATATTCTCTGAATTGAATTTATAATCAAGAAGATCCCTGTTGTGTATTGTGTTGGTCACAGGTAAGACTTCCTGGGTTAATACATTTGATTCCATGATGTAAGAAGATACTTTAGTGACTGTATGAGGAGAACAGCGGACAGTGCGACAGAACCGCGTTGTGACTACTCCAGAGACGGAGAAGGAACACACATTCCTATGTCTGCAAACACTGCATTACACGGCCTGGCAGAAGAGCGACGCTGGCGGGGGCTGCAAATTAAAAACAGTGGGTGGCTTAATAAAACTTTAATGAGCCAATGGTTTGACACAGTTCCTGGGATTGAGAAGAGAGAGATTCACAGATGATCTACAGGCCGGGTACAGAACGGGATGTAAGGAGAATACTGATGTGACTGTACGTTATTAACCATTACAGGACACAGTGATCCATCTGCTGGCTCGTACCCATCAAGAGCGCAGCGCGTATACTCTCCTGTGCCTTAGTGATGTCACAAAACATTGGTTCCACCCACAAAATGGCTGCCTCCACTGTGTGTAGCTGTAAACACTGCCACTCTGTACCCATCTGTGCAGAAAGGGAAAAGTAATTTACTTTTGTTTAGGTGTAAGGCTGAATGATCAGCTATGAACAAGTTATACACCTTGGTTAATTTTGCACGCTTGAAACAAACTGGTGATCGTTTGGCATCTATTTATTTCAATCATCCCATCAACCCCCCCCCCCCCCATCTTACTGGCCGTCATGAAGCCGAGGAGGGGGGGGGGCAAAAACCAGACACGACAAGTTCACCCTCATAAAACTACGCTCATTGCACCCAACAGCAGTAACGCTCTGAGGCTTCCGTGTCTCTCTCTTCACACTGATTATGAAAGAAAGAAAGAAACAGGGACAAGGTTCTAACCTGCTGCCAACATTCTGTGCTGCTATCATAGTAACCCAAAATAGCACCACACCCTCAGACATCTAACGCTTTACACAGTATAATAACACAGTGCTTGCAGTCTAAGCATTGAGCAGAGAGAGGGAAAACTATGCACACACACACACACATATATATATATATATATATATATATACACACACACACCATTTACATATACTCCATGATCAGGGCTAGCTAATACCAAACATTTACCTAAAAACTAATTTTTTTTCTGATAATACAAGTGCTGGTAATATATGTAACATCTGTAAATCATACTTGACAACTTTTCCTCGTTGGCTGCAGGGAGATCCTGGGGGAGGTGGGCCTGCGGGGGTGGGGCTTGATGAATCACATCATTTTGGCCCTGCTCCCTAAACGATTGCCACAATTTTGGCCAATTACAGCAGGGGGCGGGGCTAAGATGACGCAATATTTGTGTCATTAAGCCCCGTCCCCGCCACTTATCTACTGCAGGGGCGAGAACCGGGAGGTTGCACTGCTCTCCCGGGAGGTCTCGCAGAAATGCAGGAGTCTCCCGGACATTCCGGGAGAGTAGACAACTATGCGTTAAAGAAAAGCAGCTAATGAATCTCTAGAGACTGAAGTTTGTTTTACATTTCTGTCTCCATTACTGAAGTCATGTTGTCTTACTTGTCAGTCTTTGATTAAATCTTGGTCTCCATGAAAATGGCCACCTCCATAGGCATCAATACATTGACATAGGACACAATTTCTGAGCTGTGTCATCATGCCACAGGTGGTGAAGCCAACCACGTCTAGTACTGACTCAGCATCAGGGAGAATATCAGACTCTTCAGGGAGTGAGGGAGATCACCCCTATTTCAGGCAGTCTCCCTGATATTCCGGGAGAGTTAGCAAGTATGCTGTAAATAACATCTGTAAATAATATGCATCCTGCTGCTTTTATTTGGTCACCGTGGGGAAAGAATTAGCCCATATATAACATTCCAACACATGTCAGCTCCAGTTGGGGGCGCTACGGCGTCCTCGTCCAGGCGTTGCAGTGACTGCTAGGAATCGCTCCCAGACATCACTAACCTCCGACTAATGACCAATTACTGGCACAGAAGGTGCCTTGTACTGAAGAACAACATATAACCCCTCTGACACCGATGCTGGGTACCAGCCTCAGACAGGCGTATTCCTAGACGAACCGCCCACACGGATAAGTCACCCAGTTCCCAGGCCTCTCTAAGGGGAAACACAGAATGTCACTGCAACCTCAATGGTTACTCCGAGGCAGAATGTAATACACATCTGGTTGTGGGATCCTGTAAACACTCTGCAGAGACCACAAGTTGTGAGTCTATGGGAACGCATCAAACACACAGAGACATGGTGGATTCAGCTATGTCCAGAAAGTCACGTCAGTGGCTCCATCTTATCTGTTATAAACTACATTGTAATCCTGGACCAGACAGAATGATATATACACATCCTGGCCCAGTCCAGAGCTGTCCAACCAGCAGCCCATAAGACAACTATACGGGCTGTAAGTTTGTCAAACAGATAACTCATTGTGGAATCCCTGGGACTGTTCTACATATGGACCCACCGGACCTTTCTGAAGTGAATGCTTTGTACTGTTGTTCATTCTAATGCTGCGATTGGCTACAGATGATTCTAGCCCCACCCACTTTATCGCCTGCATGTCTGCAAGTAGCCAGTTGTGAAGAATGAATATCCCTAATAAAAGGCCTCTTCCAAATAATATACTTCCTGGACACCAGGGTTTTTGGCATCTCTAAATGTATCCACTAATATATGTCAAACACACGGGAATGATGAAAGCTTTTCCGAGAGTAATTGCTTAAAGAAAAAGTAAATCATATTAATAATGTGGGAATGCTTTACAGTTATTTTGCAAAATACATCATTCACTAATAGATGATATCATTTCCATACAAAAAACACATAAAGCCAAAACTTAATTAAGTCTCAGTAATCACGGGTGGCTAATACGATCCCTCTGTAATATACCAATAACAAAATATACATATGGGGCCTGATCGTCGTACGCAGCTTGTGGGGGGAGCACAGAACTTGTGTCATTTGGTCCGTTTGTGCGGATCTTGAGATGCGTTTCCATCTGAATGGTGGTGTAACGTGTCGGGGCAGCCTTCTGTATTTCCTATACAGATCATACTTGCCAACTCTCCCGGAAAGTCCGGGAG
Organism: Mixophyes fleayi; assembly: GCF_038048845.1. Taxonomy (NCBI): domain Eukaryota; kingdom Metazoa; phylum Chordata; class Amphibia; order Anura; family Limnodynastidae; genus Mixophyes; species Mixophyes fleayi. The sequence continues at coordinate 150,446,421 of NC_134408.1, read as the reverse complement.
ACTCCCGAAATTTGGGTCAGTCTCCCGGGCGAGCTGGCATTTCTCCCGGATCCTGAATATCACCGAGAATCGCATCATTTTGGAGGGCGGGAGGGGGCGGGGCGAGGCCAATCGCGATTGGCCTCGCTCCGCCCCCCTCCAGTCACGCCCCCTCTCCCGGAAACAAGTATGATACAGATGCAATAACTACTTTCAATAGACAATCCAATGTTAGTTATCAGATGTAGTAGCAGCTGTAATGATCGATCGGAGCCCAGAGATAAGAGACCACACACAGTGTCTGCTGTCCACATTGAGCTGCTTCACTCAAGGAAATAGCTAATATTTTTATAAACAATAATCACGTCACAACAATCAGTCAATGGAAAATATCTGTAATATTATGGAAAGGTTCTATATTAATCAAACAGGTATAAAACAAGGTACGGTCAAGCTTAATGCTAAATGTCATCAAGTTCCTTATTGTTATCCAATCAGGATCCTTGAGGCTGTTATAACTTCTTGAGTCTGTCACATTAGCAGGCGCTCAGGTAATTTCCTTAGTGATTCGTTTTTTCATTCCAGACAAACATTAACACAAAATATCTGATTCGATTTAAAGAGATAAAACATCTTAATAGAATTAAGATACAACATATAGAATCATGCAAAACACTATTTCTGAACATAGCTTAAGGCCCTAAGTAATAGGATAACCTTAGCAATATTTTTTCTTGCTTCATATGACAGTAAACCCCACAAACACTTTACCTAAACGTTACTTGTCGTATGTGAATAGACAGAGTGCAGGATACGCCCGTGTATATGTCGGCACTGACACCTGCCCTGTAGTTGGTGCAAATGATACGGCTACAAAAAAAAAGAAAAGAAAGAAAAACCGACAAGACGATGTACAAGATACCCAGAAAAAACTGACGCGGCGCATGGACTGGGGCCAAAGATTAATGAGGCGCATGATACAAAACTTACAGATGCTTGAACCTGTTAGCAGTTTGCTTGTGATTTGGGGCTCAATCTAACATTGTAAACTGGAGATAATAGTGGTGACAACATTGGATATAGAGGTGATAATCTGGGATATAATAGTGGTAATAATGGAGATAATGGAGATAATACTAGATGATAATGGTGGTGATACTTGATGTTATAGGGCCCATGACTTTACCGCCCCTTTTATGGATGAATCCTCATGATCTGGTAAATAAATCTACAGCGATCCTTATTAACTATTGAAAAGGAGCAGTCAGCAGGGTGCAGCGCTCTTTAGGTTGGTGTCACATGTGCAGGTGTCGGGAACACGTGAAGGATGATCAATCTGACCACGTCACCTTCCTCCACCGCAAGTTACTCCATCATTGTCCGTGTTCCTTGCACCACTGAACTCACATACATGTGATGTGCGGTTTATGTACTATAACCTGACTGATGACGAGGTCGCATCCTGCAGCCATGATTACAAGCAGACATTACCTGACCATGCTGGATATAATTATAAATTGATATAGAAGTCACTGCGTAGAAGCCTTTGCTTTTAATATGCTTGGTGTCCCTCATTTACCCAGGTATTTCCATTATTTTATCCACTTCCCATAGATAAACCGCTTGGTTTCTGTCTAACCTCAATACTATAATTCTATGTAGAAGATACTTGAAGGACATTATTGGTGTCTTGTAAATAAAATAATATATTTCATCTGGAACAGTGCGAGTGACGAGAACGCAGCGATACAACATAAAGGTTCTCTAAGGCAACATATACAAACTAAATCATACAGTGTAATTATTCCTAAACGCATCGTTCTTTACAGTGAGACACATTTGACCCATTAACTACTGGTAGTGGCAGCAGCTGTAGGATGGTCAGCCTACTGACCTACTAGTGTCTGCTGCGTCAGTGATAATCATTCTTAGTGAACTGGTGCAATCTCTACTGTGAGAGGCAGCAACAGGTTAACTGTACAACTGCTCCTAAATCTGACGGACGGGCTCCTGAATTGTACATTATTCTGCCCACCCTGCCCCTCACACAGATGCCATCTCCGGTGCCCAGCGGATGATAGCTCCTGACAACGTATGCCAGTCTCATTAGCCGGCAGCTACATTGCTTTGTGCAGGGTTTGGCAACGCAGACATAAGGAGACAGGGCCCCCGGGGCGATCACCTCACCTTCCCATCTAGTTCCTGCTACGCAGATTGGATGTGAAACTCATCGCATTAGCACTAAACAAAGAAACTGGGTGGTGGATCTTTATCCTGTGTAGTTACATCTGAGCTTCAGAACAAGTCTTTTATTACCTCCTAATAAAAGGTCCATTAATAAGAAATTTCTATTTTTCTTATTAAAAACCTTGGAAAGCTACTGATTCCCTCCCCCCCCCCCCTAAATTTTAAGAGTCGGTGCCAGTTTTACGATGGAGTCAGTGGCCTGAATACGAGGAAAACGTCACTACACGCTTCACATTCACTTCTAATGAACGGAACCTCATTAAGTTGGTTAATTGTTCAGCATATGGAAATTTATGAATTGCAGCTTTGTTTGTGTATTACAGAATAGACAGCGGTTGCTGCAATAATCTGCAGGGAGATTGGACAGAGATAAACGGATAAATAACTTAGAGATCATAGTAGTAGCGAAAAGAATAAAAACCTGAAATTCTCAATGAATTCCTCACACCCTGGGCATAGGGGTGTCACCGCACGACCAGCCCCCCCAAACATCAGAGCTGTGACATGATGACAGGCGGAAGATTTGGAAAGCACACAACTATGTTTAAATGTCTAACGGAGGTGCTGATTGGACAGATCAGAGACTCCTGGGTTAGGAAACAACAGTCCTAATTGCAGCTACCCCGTTATTGATATAATAAGAGGACACCAATTTACAATTCCAGCGCCTGGGGCAAGAAAGACAAATGCGCCCATCAGCATTGCGCACTGGGCTGTCGCCCCTGTCGCACAGCCCTAGTTACGGCCCTAGAGGACGCTGAGCAGCAGGGGCAAGTACTGGCAAAACCGTGGAGGACCCTGGCATAGTTGAGAGTACATCATTTAGTACTGTAATAACTCCTAAACCTCTGCCCGGGGTACTATCAGAACTACCGGGCAGCTCGGTGGCTCAGTGGTTAGCACTTCTGCCTCACAGCACTGGGGTCATGAGTTCAAATCCCGGCCATGGCCTTATCTGTGTGGAGTTCGTATGTTCTTCCCTGTGTTTGCATGGGTTTCCTCCGGGTGCTCCGGTTTCCTCCCACACTCCAAAAACATACTGGTAGGTTAATTGGCTGCAATAAAAAAAAAAAAATTGACCCTAGTCTCTCTCTCGGTGTGTGTGTGTGTGTGTGTGTGTGTGTGTGTGTGTGTGTGTGTGTGTGTGTGTGTGTGTGTGTGTGTGTGTGTGTGTGTGTGTGTGTGTGTGTGTGAATTTAGACTGTGAGCTCCGATGGGGCAGGGACTGATGTGAGTGAGTTCTCTGTACAGCGCTGCGGAATCAGTGGAGCTATATAAATAAATGGTGATGATGATGAACCATACAAATCTCAGGAGCCAGTAAACCTTAAAGGTACCCACAGACACTCCAACGGGCAATCTCTGTTCCAGTAGGATAATCCCAACTGCACCCTGTGCGGGCATCGGCCGACACTTAAATAGTAACATACGTGACCATCTGCATTCTGATCGAACGGCTGCAGTTTCCCCTTCCATATATATGTGTCTACACCGCTCACACAGGGATAGACTGCAATCTCTGGAATAGTGGTCCAGCTGATAAAAATGGCGACATTACCCTAACAGCGGCCTATTATTATTGGAACTAACCAGCAACCAGACTAGTTCTTATGACAGCGGGTGATTCCTCTGAGCACCGACACCGCCGGCATCAGAGTTTCACTTAACCCAGATATGACCACAGTAGTTTACTTATTTCTCAGGTTGGGTAAATGTTTAATTCTTTGTAATCTGTAAATTGCAGGCAAATGGCAAAGCCGCAGGTTGCAAAACCACAGACAAATCACTCAAGAAATTCCAAAGCTGTTACAGAAACAATTCACACAATATTAGGCACAGACTGGGGAGAGGGGACAATGCAGATATATGCAGGACTTTCAGCTCTGCTCGAATGATACTTCAATACCCTCTGGGTCCTTAATAGCCTCGTACTGTGAGAAACATTTAGCGACATATAAACCTGCTAACTTTCTATAATGTAGACGTCTGGAATCTAGTAAAATAATACATTCTGTACATATTTGTTGTCAAAAGCCTGAGGTTTGTACAATCACCCAGAGCTTGTGCAGGGGGGGGGTGCACTGGGGGCCCGTGTCTTCTGTGTGGTCAGATATTCGTCATCATCACCATTTATTTATATAGCGCCACTGATTTCGCAGCGCTGTACAGAGAACTCACTCACATCAGATATTGACAGATATTGCAAGTGTGTACTCTCCCATGATCATATTTTATCTTACAATAACACATCGCATCTGCTGATTTGATTTTATAAACTTCCTAAAAATCACAAAACAACGATGGAGCAATGTCAGGCAAATGTGGCAGTGTGTACGCAGTCACCACCAGCAATCACAATGAATGCAGCAGAGGGTTATGAGAGATGATAATCATAGATCTGGAGGTATATCGTGTAGGTGTGTACACAGGAATCGGCACGGTCATGGGGACTCTCAGGCAGTAAGATTACATAGGTGTGTACACAGCTTAAATGTACAGACAGCAAGTGACGAGACTTCAAAAAGTGTGTCACAAGCAACTTATCTAAATCCCTTGTTCCAAGATACCCCTCTACCTGTACCCACCACTGCTCAGGGCTTCACCAAGTGTGCTGATTGGTAGTGAAACAGTGTTTCCCTACCAATCTGCCCAAAAAAGACATTAAACCCATTTGATATAGTTTGCTTGTGCCGAGAAAGCATCTTACAATTGTACAACACAAATGGGAACTAGATGCAATGGTCCTACTGGTATGTACACACCTCCGCTACTGGTATGTACACACCTCCGCTACTGGTATGTACACACCTCCGCTACTGGTATGTACACACCGCCGCTACTGGTATGTACACACCGCCGCTACTGGTATGTACACACCGCCGCTACTGGTATGTACACACCGCCGCTACTGGTATGTACACACCTCCGCTACTGGTATGTACACACCTCCGCTCAGGAACCGATAGTATTCACGTTCTAGAGAAAGACCATTCAGTCAAGAATAAAATGTGTTTGAAGGTTGTTCTGAACATTTCTACAGAAATAAAACAAAATATAGTCATAGAAAACTTCCATTAATGAGATATTATATGAAGCACAATTTTGAGGATTTGGGGGAGCGGAGGGTAAGGCCAAGCAGACCCTCTACCAGTCTCACAGTCTATGGTGATATGTCACTGTGCCCCGCTGCAGGATGGCAGTGCCTACGTGGTAATAAGGTACAGAAAGGTTCTCTATGCAGTACTAGGCATGTACCTATGTTATACAGAACATTTGTAGAAGAAATACAAATAAGCTACTTAGAAACAGGGCGAATTATCCACAAAGATGGATATAAATGAAGAATGAAAACGTGAGAGAAACGTAATAAACATATCAGAGAAACACATTTTGGATTAAACTGCTGAACGTATAAATATGTAACTTCTCTCAATGGTTCCTCACATGACCCAGAGGTCAGATGAGAGCGTTTCCCTGGTCACCAGCTCTGCGTTCAGTGGGGATCACTGATCCCTTTCTAACACTCCACTGATTTCCAAGGTACTGGAACAGATGTCCGACGGTACAGACCGTTCATGAATAACCAACCAACCCACTTCTGTGCTCTGTATCACTCTGAGGAAACCACTGTTCCTGCAATGTCAATAACCACACAACGGCACCCGTGCGATCCCTATAACTGCCCAACGACACCCGGACGATCCCTATAACTGCCCAACGACACCCGGACGATCCCTATAACTGCCCAACGACACCCGGACGATCCCTATAACTGCCCAACGACACCCGGACGATCCCTATAACTGCCCAACGACACCCGGACGATCCCTATAACTGCCCAACGACACCCGGACGATCCCTATAACTGCCCAACGACACCCGGACGATCCCTATAACTGCACAACGACACCCGTGCGATCCCTATAACTGCACAACGACACCCGTGCGATCCCTATAACTGCACAACGACACCCGTGCGATCCCTATAACTGCCCAACGGCACCCGGGCGATCCCTATAACGGCACAACGACACCCGGACGATCCCTATAACGGCACAACGACACCCGGACGATCCCTATAACGGCACAACGACACCCGGACGATCCCTATAACGGCACAACGACACCCGGACGATCCCTATAACGGCACAACGACACCCGGACGATCCCTATAACGGCACAACGACACCCGGACGATCCCTATAACGGCACAACGACACCCGGACGATCCCTATAACGGCACAACGACACCCGGACGATCCCTATAACGGCACAACGACACCCGGACGATCCCTATAACGGCACAACGACACCCGGACGATCCCTATAACGGCACAACGACACCCGGACGATCCCTATAACTGCCCAACGACACCCGGACGATCCCTATAACTGCCCAACGACACCCGGACGATCCCTATAACTGCCCAACGACACCCGGACGATCCCTATAACGGCACAACGACACCCGGACGATCCCTATAACGGCACAACGACACCCGGACGATCCCTATAACGGCACAACGACACCCGGACGATCCCTATAACGGCACAACGACACCCGGACGATCCCTATAACTGCACAACGACACCCGGACGATCCCTATAACTGCACAACGACACCCGGACGATCCCTATAACTGCACAACGACACCCGGACGATCCCTATAACTGCCCAGCGACACCCGGACGATCCCTATAACGGCACAACGACACCCGGACGATCCCTATAACGGCACAACGACACCCGGACGATCCCTATAACGGCACAACGACACCCGGACGATCCCTATAACGGCACAACGACACCCGGACGATCCCTATAACGGCACAACGTCACCCAGACGATCCCTATAACTGCACAGCGACACCCGGACGATCCCTATAACTGCACAGCGACACCCGGACGATCCCTATAACTGCCCAACGACACCCGGACGATCCCTATAACTGCCCAGTGACAACCGGACGATCCCTATAACTGCACAGTGACACCCGGACGATCCCTATAACTGCACAGTGACACCCGGACGATCCCTATAACTGCACAGAGACACCCGGACGATCCCTATAACTGCACAGAGACACCCGGACGATCCCTATAACTGCCCAGTGACACCCGGACGATCCCTATAACTGCCCAGTGACACCCGGAAGATCCCTATAACTGCACAGTGACACCCGGACGATCCCTATAACTGCACAGTGACACCCGGACGATCCCTATAACTGCACAGTGACATCCGGACGATCCCTATAACTGCACAGTGACACCCGGACGATCCCTATAACTGCACGGACTGATATCCTACACTGGACCAATCGGTAATCAGAAAATACTTCAGAAGTTACATATGTGAATAAACCACAGTTCTGGTAAAGTCCGTTATACAAACTTCATAACTTTCCAATGTATGAATGGATGAGGTTCAATCATCTTTTAATAATCAATCAGTTCTACTTTAAGGTAATTTCAGCACGAAAAAATTAGTCATAATATCGATGCTTCTGAAAAACATTAAGTTGTACGTTACTTTGCAATCTCCCACATTGATGATGGTAAACCATATAAAACGCCATTTTACCTCTCGCTAATTTCATTATAAATATTCACAGACAGAGTTAAGTTTCATCTGATCAGAAATCCATATTTACTGCTAAACATGTCATGAAAGAAAGTAACAAGTGAAAACAATCAACACTTATTGAATTGATGTCTCCTCTTCCCTGTACACACGGACGCCGTAAAACATCACCCATTAGAAGCAGAGACAGAACTTTGTACGTTGTGCTCCATTTTAACACAGCATCCGAGGTGCACGTAACGTCTCCATTATATCGTACTGAGCATTAATAATTAACGCTGCGCACAATCCTATGTCCGTCAGGTCTATTGGATAATATTATATTGGACTAAACATTAAAGTGTATTTAACAGGATTTTTGAACACAAAGTTAAACGTCAGAGTACAACGTGTACGAGCTCTGATTTCTGCCACCCGCTGTGGTTGGGGTCAAGATCGTCTTCAGAAAGGTGCAAAACAAAAACTGCTTTTTTTATTTGCAACCGGTGAGAGGAGCGGAGATGATTTTACCATTGATACAAGTGAGCGTTATGTCATGTTACTGTCATACAGATTAGGAAACGGTGTTCACACCAGTATTCCCAGTGAGAAGGGAGGAGACAATACAGGCCGAGACTCCAATCTCTTCCATATTCCAGTAATAAGGGCCTTCAGAAAGTGACCTCAGACACAGGGATTACAGTGAACGAATGTCACCAGCAAACAGCGTGACACAGGAGAGCGCTGCTCAAAATGAGAATTACAATGCAAAAAATATATAAAAAGATCTTCTTTAGAAAACAAATGTGAGATCCTTAAAGATACGCCTCCCCTTCTCCTCAATGCCATCCAGTCTCATGATACCTTACGTATATACCTGCACCCCCAAATGATGTATCTCAATCTGGGGTGCAACTGTGTACAAAGCAGCATAGAAAGTAAAGGGGGCTCAGGGAGGGATCCAGTGTTGTGTTCTACAGACACAGGGGAAGGGCCAGGAAGAAAACTTTGGGATCTAAACAATTTAAAGGAACATTAAACTCCACAATTAAAACATTCTGAAATTAAGCATAAATGTAATAAATACAATTAAGTCTTATCCTGACTTTCCACCGCAGCTCTGTTAGTATTGTATTACCACATCCATTACAGACAGCTGACACCACTTCCCATTAAGTCACTGTCCTAAAGATATGGGATCTCATATAGACAAAATAACTGAAATGTCAGTCAGTTAAGCTGCTGTGATACTGCATAATGCACGTTTGCAAGCCTGTCACTCACACTTTGCTAGCTCAGAATGGTATAATATATAGAAGTGCCCCTCTCCTAACATGATAACCCACTGCTAAGGGCGAGAGACAGAATGATAGACATTACTTACATAACAAGTATAAGCTCTCTTACATGGAAACTCATTATTGAGAAAGCTCTGAATTAGGGATAAATTATGGCAGCTGTTCAGTGACTTTGTACACACCGACATGATCTCCGCAAGTTTCTTCCTATAGTTACTATGAGGAGCTCTACTGAACAGTTTAATAAGGAGGGAAATGGCAGGTGCAGTGCGAGGAAACACAGGTGACATTTTTAAAGGTGTCTCAGTGCATTTTAGGCCAAATCACAACAAAGCAAAATAGACCCCAGCCCTGTGTATTATATAGCTCAGTAATATACATTCTTTTATATATGGCAAATAGTAAATTTACACGCTCACACATACCTTAATGATCCCATAGATTGTAAGCTTGCGAGCAGGACCTTCTCACCTCTGTATTGCCCAGTATTGTCTATTATTACATTTGTCCCTAATTTATAGAGCGTTACATAAATAAATGTTGAGAATGATAAGGTACAAGGGCACTATACTGCGGTGTCGCCCACCAGAGTCCCCCAGTCAGACAATGAAGGAAAAGAACGGCATTATGGGAAGAAAGACGACATACAGGGAATGAGGGAACAATTTAAAGAATTAACACATTAACTTGGAGGTTTTGGAAGTTACTCACTGAAAGTACCGACAACGATAAGGAGGATTAATGGCTCTAAAATTTCAGGGCTGACATTTCAGAGTTGTTTATTTTACCATTTACTAAAATGTGTCATCTGAAATTATTGCAGATTTACATGATTTAAGTATCATCCCTCTGCAGCCAGTACAATGTCAGGAATCCGATGTTTACCAGATAGAGGTCAGTCCGATGTGTAATCAGAGATTTCTCAATGAAACCAGAAAGGATGTAGTGAGCACATTACTGTGAATGGGATGACATCTGTCACGGTGCCAGGTCTGTAGCTGGGACAGAGATAACTCTCCCACCACAACACATAGAGGTCTGCATTGTACACTCAGCAAGTTATGCAGACGGCACATTACGGGTGGTCACTTAAATAGTTTACATTAATTATAGACCGATAACAACCACCAGGGGAGACATCTCTGCTGAGCATCTGGACTGAGAAGCTTCACGTTGGATATTAGCGAACACGTTAATTCAACTTAAAGGAATTGGAACATCTAAAAAAAATTAAAAAAAAGTGTTTTTCACTTGTAAGTAAAACCCATCAGTTTGGAAAGGTCAGAGCACCACAGCTTTATAATAAGGACTCATCCAGGACGCTGAAAAACAACACCTGTTAAAAGCAAAACCTTGTACTTTGTTCTCGATTTTAACAAAGCATTCAAAGCGCGTTCCCAAAGTTTCCCGGGAGCTCAGCGTACAATGTACTTACATGACTGCTCCAATGGAAGTTCACTATATTTTATTTAACGTTCATGCTGGGGAACATTGCAGACAACAGTGTAAATGATGCAACATTAATCAGAGTGTGTACAGGTCCATTCAGTTACATTACTTTTTGGATTTTCAACATTAATGGAGATTTAGCAGGCACTAAAATCACGTGTTACATGTCTGGTCAGGCCGGAGTACACAAGGCCTTATATTCAGCCTGATTGTCCACCATGAGTGTTTGCTCTCAATAAAGCTGGGTACACCCCAATTTTACTTTAGATGTGATTTCTGTAACGATTTCACCAATGACTGAAAGTCCCGATGACCATGGAGATTCCTGTGTACACACCTACATGATTCACCTTCAGATCTGTGATCTTCATCTGTCATAACCATCTGCTGTAAAGATCCTGACTCTGTACCCTCTACAGATATCTGCCTACACTGCTGGTGGTGACTGCGTGCACACTGCCACATGACCAACATTGTTCTACACACTCCCACAATCATGTTTTATCGGACCAGTTTTTACTAGCACAGCCCTGGTTTACCCATTACTCCATAGCAACAGATTTCCCATCTTCAACTGGGTGGTTGAGCCTCCGAGTGCCCACTCAACTGAACAGGTTGGAAATCTGCTCTAGTTGTATTCACCATTTCAACGCAATGTGTGGCAACGTGCCACAAGCAGATGCAAATCAGCCCAGGAGAAACCATTCTCTGCAAAACTCTACAAAGTCTCCCCATAAACTCCAGAATTCAAGTCGAGCTACTGACCTTCAAAGCCCTCACCAGCATCTCCCCCTCATACATCTCTGATACCATCACAATACTCTCCCTCACGGCCTCTGCCGACACCTCTCCTCCGCTCTAATAACCACCTGCTATCTCTAGCCTCCAAGACTTCTCCCGTGCTGGCCCCTTCTTACTGAACTCCCTACCCCATCTGACCAGACTCTCTCCATCTTCAATCTTTTAAGCACTCTCTCAAAACCACCTATTCCCTACAGCCTACCCTTCTCCCACCGGGTAATACTCCCTCTGTCTCAATCTCTGAGTCCCACTAGCCCCCGTTGTCTCAGATTTGCGCTCTCCCTCTAGAGAGTAAGCTCACACAGTCAGGCCCCTCTGTCTCACGTCTGTACTTGTTTTATATCCAGTGCTGCAGAGTTTTGTGGCACCTTACAAACAAACAAATGATGAAAGTACATTTTTTTCCATTTGATTTGCTCATATTATTCCTTTAAACATTGCTCATCATAATCAATATTGCACGATCACATTATAATATTATTCATTTATTGTTAATTCATTATTAATTCTTTTATATTTCTGGCCATAAAACAGAATTAGAGAATACAATCAATCACAGAGACTGCAAAGAGAAAACGTCAATTTGGTTGTAAAACAATAAATTGAGGACAATTAACGCTTCTATCGCTGCAATAAATGGAGTCAGCCGGTCATTTATTATTTAGGAGCTATTCAATTGCACAAATTAAATGCAAGAGAGCAGAGTTCAAGGGGCAGGATATACACATCTAGTACAAGAGTGATCTGTGCCTTAGACAACACATTACACAGAATGCTCCACGCTGCATTAGGTCAGCAATGAGCTGCATTATACAGACTGCAGGCAGATGTTAATCTGGTTCCCTGGTTGCTTGAGAAGAAGACAGCAAACTGCAATCCATTAAGGACAGTTAACACATTTACAATGATGTAAAAGGAATTACTACCTTGTGAGGGGATTACAGTGCAGTGATGTTCATCAGAGGGCGTAGATCACCACTAACTACTTCCGAAACAAGTTACTCCGAGCTCATAAATGGGGAGCAAATCAGCAGGTGTTGCAGCTTAGTGAATACCGAACATACTTGTGTGTAGAACAAACCTCTAAGATTACAGGGTGATGCTACTGGATAATATCCTTATTTGTAATACAAACACTGTGCTTCCTCTGTGCCCCAGTGAGATTATGTCACGCATTCCACTCATTAGCTTCCTGCAGAAGTCACCGTTTCTAGCTTAGAGAGCACCAACATTGACCCTACGTACGTTGTTATGCTGCTATCTTTACTGGGATTCTCACTTCTAAAGTACCAAGACTGTAACATATAACATACATGTAACATTCCACTACAACATGCTTCCTGCGGCAGCCTGTAGCACACAGCGTATCTACTCCAGCGTCACCGACGATGACACCACATACAGATGGCTGCAACGTCCACACCAAACCCCAATAATAATTGGAATTATAACGGTGCACATTTTGGGGTCACATACTGTGACATGCCGCTAATCAGACGATATGGTAGCGTGCGAGTGTGGCAGTCCAACAACGAGAGGACAAGCTGGATTTACTGAAAAATCTTAATGGGAAACGGAATAAAATGCACTTAAAATGATTTATAGAAACCAATCTATTTGATGTATATCTTTAATTGCTGAGTAAACAGAGTACACCAATATCTGAAATAAGCGTCATTAATAGTCCACTACTGCAGCCTATGGGTGATGCCACATTTTACCCTGGAGAGTGGGTTATATAGATGCAGGTATTTAGGATTTGTTGTGCGCATGGCAGAGAATAGAAACATAAACAAAATAAAATAATGTGTTTAGGAGAATCCCGCAACGCACCTGTTGCTGGGGCTGAGGATTCTCCTTTGAGCGGGCGCTAGCTGCTGGCCGTCCCCTGCACTCACTTTACACCAGCCCATCTTGCCTCTCTGGCTTGCCACACTATAAGTCCTGGCCTGATTGGCCTACCAGCTCGGGCTCCACCCCTTGCGCTGTCCAGATTACACTACTGGCGCGGAGGACAGGAGCTGCACATGGAATTAGCGCGGATCAACATTCTGCAAGTTTTGGAAAGCTTTTAATTTATGGTATTTGTTTTTATAAACATAGAAATGTAATTGTTATTATTAGGCTACCATGTTTGTATGTTGAATTTTGAACATAAGCCAATTACGTTGAATTTCTGATAACGGATAAAAATAACCCTTATTATTCTCATTTTACTTATATAGCACCACCATATTTAGCAGCGCTGTACAGAGACTATTTACACACACACACACACACACACACACACACACACACACACATAAGGATCCATCTTTTGTCAGCAGCCAATTAGCCTACACCCATGTTTTTTGACTCAGAGAGCTAGTGCACCCACAGACGAGGATATAAAACACACAAACACCACAAAGATAGGGCCCTGGTTGGAATTGAACCTATCCTCAGTGCTGTAATGCAGCAATGCTGACCACTGTGCCACTGTGGTAGTTTTAGCCCACAGAGAACAAAAATCTTTGCAACCACTGAGCACGGTGGATTACAGAGGTGACTAATAATCCAAACAACTCAACAGGACATCATTTTTCCATTATTAAATAAGATTAAAAAAGAAAAAGTGGATGTTATGGAGGAGCTGGTGAGGGTTACACTCACAGTAACACTATTCTGCTGCAGCTGCTGGAAGGAGATCAGTGAACAGCATTACATAGACTATCTGTGTGCGATCACCTCTATGACATGTACACCTGATGTAACGGCATCCTACAAGACATGACAGGCAGGACTGATTAATAACAGTCCTTAATCACAGCCATCTGATGCACGGTAATTATGCAGTGGATAATATTTTCTTGCAGTGATCCCAGGGTACAATATATAATAACTACTGGGGCCTGCACCGAATCTGAATAATGACAGAAGCAGTCACAGACGTTACGCTTTTCATTTTATACACAAGTTAATGCATTTTCTACCGTTACCGTATAAAATAATGAGAAATAAAACAGGGATTTGCGAATGTGAAGCAGAGAAACTGATGAGCTGATAGTAACAATTTGCTTTCAGCATCTTATGACCAAGTGGAATCAGTAGCTTTGGTCACATATAGTGACGTCATCCGATATCTGTACTCCCAAACTACATTCATCAGCATTATATTGTGGCACAGTAATCAGAAAAACAAAGATATAGACAGGAAGATTCTGCAAATTGCTGTTTAGATAACATACGATTACAATGCACATTTTAGAATGCAGTATTATAGATAGCTGGCTCTGCTCCTACACAGGTAACAACACACATATTGAAATGCACATTGCACATGTCAGGACCAGACACCGCACACTGAGCTAGAGAGGGATAATAAGATCCATTTGGTGGGCACACACCCAAACATTACAGACTGCTCATCCTCATAGCAGAACTGGTGCCAGCGGGTGCTGTGGTCCCTATGGCTGACAGCTTGGGAATGTCTCCATGTATCAGGTCCCTGGATCACCGAGCAAAGTGTCATGTGAGGGACCTGGAGCACAATCGTACATCCCGAGGGACACATCACACCGTATACACAACTTTACCTTCATATAAAAGCCACTTTTGCAGTTTGTGGTGAGGAAACAGGTCTTCCAGCCGGCACCAGTGAGGTGTCTGTTCCCAGCCCTCAGTTCCACTGAGGTGGCAGAGGAGGCGCCAGTCCGGGGAGATAGAGCCTCATACTGTGGCTGAACAGGGTGCTCTGGGGTTGGGGACTGAACGGGGAATAGGGTGGGAATGGTGAACAGAGGGAATGAAGTGGAGACAGCCTACAAGGGCTGCGGTACAGGGGGAGACTAGATGTGCCAGAGATGATACTGATATATATGTGACAGGTGTATGTCATAAAACATTCAGCTTTACAGGGAGCTATAGGTGACAACAGGGGAAGGACGGAGGAGCTTTATTTAAATGATAGATGACTACAAATGTAATGAGATGTAGGTGACAGTATATACTGATGGGATACAGGGATCTATAGGTGAGCGTGTAAAGAGATGGTATATAGTGATAATCTATAGGTGACCGTGTAATATGTTAGAATTTTGCAATCTATAGGTGACCGTGCAGTGATGGAAGTTTGCAATCTATAGATGATGATAGCGATGTGTATAACTATTTGTCTATGAGTGACAATGTGAACTGATGGGGTATATGGAGCTATAGGATAGCAATGTACAGTTATGATGTCTAGGTGACAGCGAGGATGACTTAGAGGTACAGGTGGGAGTGATATTGGCGATCAAGGAGGCAACAATAGCAGTAGGGATGACAGGAGGTGGGGAGTTCTATAGGGGACAGGTGCGGACCTGTAGGTTAGATCTGTAGGAGACGGGAGAGGACCTGTAGGTTAGATCTATAGGGGACACGAGGAGGGGTCTGTAGGATAGATCTGTAGGGGATGGGAGAGGACCTGTAGGTTAGATCTATAGGGGACAGGAGGAGGGGTCTGTAGGATAGATCTATAGTGGACAGGAGGAGGGGTCTGTAGGATAGATCTATAGGGGACAGAAAGGGGGATAGATCTATAGGGGACAGGAGTGGACCTGTAGGAGAGATCTATAGGGGACAGGAGGATGGTTCTGTAGGATAGATCTGTAGTGGACAGGAGGAGGGGTCTGTAGAATAGATCTATAGTGGACAGGAGTGGACCTGTAGGATAGATCTATAGGGAACAGGAGGGGGGGATAGATCTATAGGGGACAGAAGGGGATAGATCTATAGGGGACGGGAGTGGACCTGTAGGAGAGATCTATAGGGGACAGGAGGGGGGATGTAGGATAGATCTATGGGGTACACGGGGGGACTGTAGGATAGATCTATAGTGGACGGGGTGTGTGTAGGATAGATCTATAGGGGACAGGAGGGGGGATATGTCTATAGGGGACGGGGGGGGGGGTTTTCTCTCTGAGAGATCTATAGGGGACAGGAGGGGGGATAGGTCTATGGGGTACACGGGGGGCTCTATAGGATAGGTCTATGGGGTACACGGGGGGGTCTCTCTGAGAGATCTATGGGGAGGATCTGCGGGTCCCAGGAGATCCAGCGATCTCTCGGTGCGATCAGTCGGTAGATCCCGGGGCTCCGGAGGAATCACTGAACGGCTGCAGGAGACGGGTCCGGGGACCCCGGCCCGGGGGGTTAGTGTCGGCTCCGGCCTCGGTGCTGGGAGGAGCGGAGGTGTCGTGTTCCCGCCCCCCTGGGTCTGTGCCTAGACACGCCCCCTGCCCCGCCCTCAGCCCGCAGCATAGCAACGGAACATGGCGCAGTCATCTCCAGATCTCGCGAGAGCTCCAGTCAGGGGTGACGTCACCTCATTAACCCCGTCTCTGCCACGTCCTGTACAGGAGCGTCTCCGTATTGTGTCACCGCCGGCGCCATCTTGGATTTCATTCTGCCTGAGATGTGGGGCGGGCGGCACCTGCAGGCCGAGCCGGGAACTGCGGGTACTGCTCATATTATATATCCTGATATTATCACTATTATCATTATCCTATATATTATATATCCTTCTATACTCAGTATAATCATTATCCTATATATTGTATATATATAATATATTATATATCCTTATATAATCAGTTTTATCGTTATCTTATATTTACACCAATCAGCTACTACATTAAAACCACCTGCCTAATATTATGTAGGTCTCTCTCGTGCTGCCAAAACAGCTCAATCTAGTGTGACAAAAAGGGTTATTTGCATACGAGGTGGTTGAGGCCGTGGGGCCTGTCATGGCTGAAGGACATGTCTGAGGAGCAGAGTGAGACCGTACCAGATTCCTGACGCTAGGCGTAGAGCTGTCAGACAGGAGATTAAAAAGACGCTGGACCTCAATGTTATCAAGGAATACAATAGCAATTGGAATAGCCCCATTGTACTAGTGACCAAGCCACACGGGAGTACTTGATTCTGTAACAATTGTAGAAAACTATACGTAATTTTACGTTTTGACACGTAACCAAGAATTGATGAGCCGGTGGAGACCTTGGCCAACAGTCAGTACCTTAACACATTAGATCTGTTCAAAGGTTACTGGCAGATCCCTCTAACGCCATCTGTCACGGATAAAACAGCCTTTACCGGATGAGTTGTTTAAGTACAAGGTACTGCCTTTTGGGCTTCACGGGGCTCCTGCCACCTTTTAGAGGGCCATGAATCGGCTCTTAAAGCCGCACAAGGAGTATGCAACTGTCATCCACTCCTGAGACTGGAGGTCACACCTACCCAAGGTAAAGGTGGTATTAGCATCACTCAGGGCAGCGGGTCTGATTGCCAATCCTGACAAGTGTGCATTGACCATGCGAGAAGCCAAGTACTTGGGGCTCGTGGTAGGACAAGGTGAAGTCAATTCCCAATTGGATTAAGTGGAGGCTGTCAGAGACTGGCCTAAACTGAAAGACTGTGCTGAGAACTTTCCTGGGTCTAGTAGGGTACTATCGCCGGTGTATGGTAAATGTCTCCACTAGAGCTGCCCCTCTTACCGCACTCCTTAAAAAAGCTTGAGCTGACAAGTTGGTCTGGTCAGCAGCAGAGGCTGCCTGGCAAGATCTTCGAGTAGCTCTGTGTTCAGCACCGACACTCAAAGCATCGGACTAAAGCAGGAGATTGTATCTTCAAACAGATGCATCTGGAGTGGGATTGAGCGCTGTGTTCTCGCTGTGGTTTGATGGGATAGAGAAATCCATCTTTTATCTCAGCCGCAAGCTTTTGCCATGAGAGAAGAAACACTCCACGGTGAACAGACGTGTTTAGTGGTCAAATGTTCCACTGAGGCTCTCCGGTACTACCTCCCTTTCCCACCACGGAAGCTACGAAAACCCTTGTTCACTCGCTTGTTATCTCTCGCCTTCACTACTGTAACCTCCTTCTCTCTGGCCTACCTGATTCTCGCCTTGACCCTCTTAAGTCTATCCTCAATGCTGCTGCCCGCCTTATTTTTCTCTCCCGCTGCTCTGTCTCTGCAGTCTCCCTCCAACAGTCACTACATTGGCTCCCCATACCCTACATAATTAAATTTAAACTCCTCACCCTCACCTTTAAAGCTCTTAGTCAATCTTACACTCCCTACATCTCCAATCTCATCTCTACCTACACTCCTACCCGCCCCCTCCGCTCTGCCTGTGACCACCGCCTCACTACTTCACTGATCACCTCTTCTCACTTCCGTCTCCAGGACTTTGCCCGGGCTGCTTCCCAGCTGTGGAACGATCTTCCACGTTCCATCAGGTTAGCATCTACTCTCAAAGGCTTCAAGCGTGCCCTTAAGACTCATTTCTTTATTCAAGTCTCTCAGTCCTCCTAACTCCCTTGTCCTGGCTCTCTCCCCCAGTTAGTACCATCCTATTTGTGTCTCCCCCTTTCCTTTATGATGTAAGCTCTCAGGAGCAGGGCCCTCTTTCCTTGTGTGCTCCTTCTACTATTCCATCACCCCCTGTACCTCTTGGCCGGCTTCCCTAGCCCTATTTTCTTAAGCTTTGCTCTGTTTTTTGTATATGTAATGTACGGCGCAGGCGGACCCTTTGTGACGCCTTATTAGTCAAAGACAATAATAATAACAATACTTCCTGGGAAGAGAGCACACGTTGGTCACTGACCATGTGGCATTAAAATGGATGCATAGCATCGAGGAGGTGAATGCCTGGGTAACACGATGGTTCTCAGTAATTAAGCCCTACCGTTTTACAGTAAGCATATGCCAGGCAGTCTGCACAAACATGCAGATGCTCTCTTGCGCAGTGATGCTCTCTCCATGGTGTCCACGTCACTGAGGTTGCCCACGTTCAGGGGAGTGGTATGTGACAAAGAGGGTTATTTGCCACACCTCTCCTGCAGATGGAGAGGTGAAATCCCAGAGTCTGCAGGTAGTGGCTGCAGTCAGGGCCATCTTAACATTATGGGCCCCCGGGCAAAGCAGTGCACAGGGGCCCCTAGATATAGATATAGATGTATACAGATACAGATACAGATATAGATATATAGAGATAGAGATAGATAGATGTACTTGCTCAGTGACCCTTGTAGGTTTTTTTTGCAGGTTTTTTTCTTTTGCAGGATTATTTATTCTCATTAAGAGCCGTGCCTATGGGGCCCCCTTGCCCGTGGGGCCCCCGGGAAGCTGCCCATCGTGCCCAATGGAAAAGATGGCCCTGGCTGCAGTGGCTGATGATATTCCCATGCATGTTTTCACAAAGCACACAGACACACAGGTGCACCACATGCATGTAATAAGTTTATTTTCTTTACTGATTAGTGCTTGGGATGAGAATAAAAGACTTCTTGTTGTAGGCAGAGTAAAACTACATCAACTCTGAGATAGGAAGGCACCAGCCCAACATAAATATGCTGTGGCCAGTCAGCAAGTAGTTAAATTAGCTCTTACTGTGGACTATCCAGTGTTCTGAAGATTCTGTCATACTAATGTCATGTGATCAGTCGTGTGCTGAAATCTTCATACAGTTTGATGCTGCCCCAGAAAACTTCTTATTACCACCATTAGCATGTTCCCGCCAGTACATACTATGTAAAATATGGTTATTATATGGCTATTATATAGTTATGATGCACACGCGCGTGTGTGTAATAATGCTTTCTGCACAATTATATAACTGCATTTATAAATATGCATTTCTTCATTTGTATTGATTAACATGACTGTCAGTTATCATTTGGTATTTAAAAGATTTTACTAACTATTGTATTTCAACAAAGTATTTGACAGACATGAGAGTATTCTTGTTTTTAGATTGTTTATTTTACTTTCCATAATGAACCTCTCCCTTCTCGGTACACAACTTTGCCAGTATCCAAAAATGCTGTCATTTAACTTTATTCTGAGACAATGCAGCTCCCTGCAGAACATTTCTTACTATGTAATTGCTTGTAAAGAAACTGTAGTGAAATGCATTGTATTGTGTGGGCTGTAATTATTATGCCTGGAGGGAAGTCTCTGCTGGCTCTGTGACTGACACTGCAGCTCAGACACTGATGAGTTAGGAGGACTGAACTCTGCAATTTGTTCCCCTCCTCAGGGAAAGTTGTCCCCTTGTTCTGTGGAATGTGTGATTAGGTTTATCAGGAAGAGAATTCTGCTGCTGCCAGAGTCTCATTGTGTATCCCCCGGGCGGGGGGAGGACTGGCAGTACAGTGCCCTGCTGGTAATTCTCTGTCTCTCATTATAGCCGGGGGATGCAAAGATTGTGGTTTTGTTCTAAAGTATTAGCACTATAACCATTAAATCAGAATTGGAGTAGAAAAAGGGTGTGACCACGTATTACAAACAGAAAGAATGTAGGGATATTTTATACATCGTACCAAACAGTGTCCTCCATTCTCTAACACACTGCCAGAGACACACACAATGCAAACCATGTATTACAGAGAGCTGTCTCCAAGTTCCAGCCACCTGTTCCACAGACACCCCCTAACTTCCAACAACCTGTTCCACAGACACCCTCTAACTTCTAGCCTCCTGTTCCACAGACACCCTTTAACTTCCAGTCTCCTGTTCCACAGACACCCCTAACTTCCAGTCTCCTGTTCCACAGACACCCCTAACTTCCAACCACATGTTCCACAGACACCCCCTAACTTCCAGCCTCCTGTTCCACTGACATCCCCTAACTTCCAGCCACCTGTTCCACAGACACCCTCTAACTTCCAACCACATGTTCAACAGACACCCCATTAACTTCCAGCCTCCTGTTCCACAGACACCCCCTAACTTCCAGTCTCCTGTTCCACAGACCCCCCCTAACTTCCAGTCTTCTGTTCCACAGACACCCCCTAACTTCCAGCCTCCTGTTCCACAGACACCCCCTAACTTCCAGCCTCCTGTTCCACAGACACCCCCTAACCTCCAGTCTTCTGTTCCACAGACACCCCCTAACTTCCAGCCTCCTGTTCCACAAACACCCCATTAACTTCCAGCCTCCTGTTCCACAGATACCCCCTAACTTCCAGCCTCCTGTTCCACAGACACCCTCTAACTTCCAGCCTCCTGTTCGACAGACACCCTCTAACTTCCAACCACCTGTTCCACAGACACCCCCAAACTTCCAGCCTCCTGTTCCACAGACACCCCCTAACTACCTGCCACCTGTTCCACAGACACCCCCTAACTTCCAACCACCTGTTCCCCAGACACCCTCTAACTTCCAACCACCTGTTCCACAGACACCCTCTAACTTCCAGCCTCCTGTTCCACAGACACCCCCAAACTTCCAGCCTCCTGTTCCACAGACACCCCCTAACTACCTGCCACCTGTTCCACAGACACCCCCTAACTTCCAACCACCTGTTCCACAGACACCCTCTAACTTCCAGCCTCCTGTTCCACAGACATCCCCTAACTTCCAGCCACCTGTTCCACAGACACCCCCTAACTTCCAGCCTCCTGTTCCACAGACACCCCCTAACTTCCAACCACCTGTTCCACAGACACCACCTAACTTCCAACCACATGTTCCACAGACACCCTCTAACTTCCAGCCTCCCTTTCCACAGACATCCTCTAACTTCCAACCACCTGTTCCACAGACATCCCCTAACTTCCAGCCACCTGTTCCACAGACACCCTCTAACTTCCAGCCTCCTGCTCCACAGACACCCTCTAACTTCCAGTCTCCTGTTCCACAGACACCCCTAACTTCCAGCCACCTGTTCCACAGACACCCTCTAACTTCCAGCCTCCTGTTCCACAGACATCCCCTAACTTCCAGCCACCTGTTCCACAGACACCCTCTAACTTCCAGCCTCCTGCTCCACAGACACCCTCTAACTTCCAGCCTCCTGCTCCACAGACACCCCTAACTTCCAGCCACCTGTTCCACAGACACCCTCTAACTTCCAGCCACCTGTTCCACAGACACCCTCTAACTTCCAGCCACCTGTTCCACAGATATCCCCTAACTTCCAGCCTCCTGCTCCACAGACACCCCTAACTTCCAGCCTCCTGTTCCACAGACACCCTCTAACTTCCAGCCACCTGTTCCACAGACATCCCCTAACTTCCAGCCACCTGTTCCACAGACACCCCTAACTTCCAGCCTCCTGCTCCACAGACACCCTCTAACTTCCAGCCTCCTGCTCCACAGACACCCCTAACTTCCAGCCACCTGTTCCACAGATATCCCCTAACTTCCACCCACCTGTTCCACAGACACCCTCTAACTTCCAGCCACTGTTCCACAGATATCCCCTAACTTCCAGACACCTGTTCCACACACACATCCCCCCCCCGACCCTGAATTTCCGTACTTTCATTCTGTAAATACTTAAACAACTTTGTCTGTTTAGACGTCACTGCCACGTTGGCATTCCTACACATAACCCTCCTGATGCCAGGCTAGGTCTGCCAGCTGCTATAAGCGAGGTATAAGCCACGTTGTTTGCCTTTGTTATAATTTTATGCTGGATAACGAGTTCCAGTAAAAGTTCAGTACAAATCAACAAAAGAGTCCGTAAAAGGACAATTAAGTTTAAAAGTAATAGTTATTATCAATATTTATGTCCAGCACTGACAATCTCAGGTCCATAGACAATCGAGTATATAATGTCCTAGTTATTGTGAATACATACTCTGTGCTGCTTGTACCTGGCCTAACAGTCACTGGAGCGGCAGAGTCCCCTCGCCCGGTAAACAGCACCTCTAGCAGATGGAGATCTGCACCATAACGGTGATGGGATATAACTACAAATTGCCCTGAAGTTATTAATAAAAGAACCCAGTTCCTGTTCTGTTTTCCATCACTTTACCCAGTCTGGGTTTGTGCACATACAGGACAGTTACTTTAATAACGTTTTCTGATGTA
This sequence comes from Mixophyes fleayi, assembly GCF_038048845.1. Lineage (NCBI taxonomy): Eukaryota > Metazoa > Chordata > Amphibia > Anura > Limnodynastidae > Mixophyes > Mixophyes fleayi. The sequence continues at coordinate 150,423,237 of NC_134408.1, read as the reverse complement.
AATTGATGTAAAATGCAGCGTTCCGTCACACCCTGAATCTACCTGCAGAGGACTCAACAAACCGCTAAATAATCTGCTTTTCTATATATAAAATGCCCTAGAAATGACCATACTGCCAAATATATATAAACTATAACTCCATACATAGTGAATAGGTTATAATTTAAGGTATAGAGGTCTGTACGTGGCTCTATTCATGGATTCCTGGTGTATTCACAGACTCTGTCTCCGGTATTAAACTATCCTTTTCCTGCCAAATGTAATACGCTTCAATGCACAGTTCCATTTTTGGGATAACAAAAGAGCTTTGTTTTCTCATGTATTTTACATGATCATTATTTAGAGCACTGTTGGGCAACCTGATACACTACATGGGAACATGTGCGGCCCTCTAACCTTCAGAAGGGCCACACATTGCCTGTAACAATACGTTTCATACCTTCAGACCAGAAGTCAGCTGAGGCTGTGAATAAAGGTTAATGGTGCACAGATTACAGAATAAGACAGAGCTGAGGCTGATAGGTGAAGAAGCCGGGGGCCACAGTTAAAGGTTCGGAGGGCCACCTGTCACCCTTTAAGGATTTTAAACTTTTATGCAGTGAATTTTAATGTGCAGAGATTCTTTTATAGATACTGATCCCACCACCGCTTTTTACCTTGGGGAAAACTGGGATATTTGCTTCCGACAATACCGTCCACATTGTTGGGTTCTGACGATGAGTAATTTATATCTACAAACAAATTTAGATTTATTAGATTTTTTTGTGTAACTGCTGGCAGAAAAGTCGCATTTCCTTGAACAACTTTTATGACAGTATTTTTATGCTCAAGTTGGAAAACAAATGATTTTGTTTTCGGTCAGATGCCAAACTTGGCACCGATACATTTCCCGGCTGTATATTTCAGTATCAACATTTTACAATCTTCTCATGTCATAAACTCCTTTCACAAACAGCTCGAGCTTCCTCATGAATTCTACTGTCGTATAAAATAATAGAGAGGCACCAGTGAGAGCACTCTGCTTGTCCAGACCGTGCGGAGAACACGCTGGTGTCTGAGTAGACGTAAGTTGCAGAAAGTCTTTTCTTTATGTCGCATTTCTAAGTGGCTCCTTCTCTATAATATATTTGTTTATTATTATACTACAACTCCTACATAGGTTTCTTGTTAGTGGGAACTAGAATGTAGTCATTGAAATAACATGACGCTGTGTAGAATCTTCTTTCTTTATATAAGTAACATCAGTTTTATACAGTATAACTCCACAGTCTACTGTGTTCATAGGACATAGCATAAATATCTCCAATGCTTATCCGTATAATACTGTATATTTAGCAGTATTATAATATATTTAAAACACAATCAAGTTTGACAAATACTAATGTCATAACATCCCACAGTATACAAAACTATTCGGAAACAATAAAAACTTCAAATCATTGACAATAATTCATAGAGATCAAGTAAAATAATTTCTTAGTAACTTTTTGAATTATAATTATTATTAGAGTATTTAGCAGCTTTGTTTTAGTATTTAAATATGCAGTCTCTTCTTATATTAAATGATTCAGTATAACGCATGTAACAAGGATAATTCATTAAGTGAACTGTCCCGGAAGGTTCTAGTTACCAGCCATGAACCAGGCACAGAAAGACATTCAGTAATCCTGGATCCTCTATTACGGATTGTGTGATGGTAAAACGCGCTTGGTGCCAGGAGACCTGACACACTGGGGCAGAGGAACGACAGAACTGTCCCGGTTGGTGGCTGAGAATAAGGGTTCTGTGAATGTCCTGAATTCTGTCACAGAAATAGTAGTATTGTAATAAAGTTGTCAATTTCACGTTATTATAACGCGAAAATCTATGCTGGTAATTACAGCCAATGTGAACAGGCTGCGTTCATATGGACTGAGTTTTTTCACTTGAATAAAAAGGAATTTTCGGAGCATATCTAAAGTATTAATTTGAATGGCATTTTAAATAGAGAACAAAAATACACCACCTAATAAACCCGACGCATTTCTAATGCTACCTCACCTTCAGGGATCAGTAGATATTATTACTCTAAGTCAGGGTTTCCCAAACCCAGCCCTCAGGGCTCCCCAACAGGGCAGGTTTTCTGGATCACATGTGACATAATTAGGACCACCTGTGGATCTGTTACAATGTGTCAGTCAGTAATGAATACACCTGTGCTCCAGCAAGGAGATATGGAAAACCTGCACTGTTGGGGAGCCCTGAGGACTGGGTTTGGGAAACCCTGCTCTAAGTTATTGTAACTACTTTTGTGTACAGATTTATATTGGTAACAATAGAATTATCACTTTCTATCCTTTCAGACATAATTATTAAAATCCTTCACTAAAACTATTAAATAAATCTTACTTCTGGTGAGTTAAGGGACAGAAACATTTTACATTTACTTTTGCAGGTTTTTGTTTAGGTTTTTTTCAGCAGAAATCTTTCATAATCTTTAATTTCACATAACTAGTCAGGAATAGTTTACTTTGCATAGATAAAAACAAACACAAGACTGTGAGTCTGTCACTGTGCTACACAAGGTTCCAGGGAACTGTTACCAATAATCAGCTGATAAATGACAAAGGACTAGAGCAGTGTTTCTCAACTCCAGTCCTCAGGACCCACTGACAGTGCAGGATTGCCAGGTGACCAGTGAAATAAATTATACCACCTGCTACACTGTGTCAGTCAGTAATGAATACACCTGGGCTCCAGCAAGGAGATATGGAAAACATGTACTGCTGTGGGGTCCTGAGGACTGGAGTTGAGAAACACATGACTAGAGAGTGAAGACATTTGACGGAGCAGAGTCTGAGATAGAACCAATGATGTGTGACTAGTATATATTTATAACATTGCTAGACTTAGGTATAAAAACAGAACGCAGCTAAATGTTATTTTAAATTGTCTAAATTTAAATGAGACAATTCTTAAAATGTAGATTATGTGTTGTTATTATGTTTTTCCAGGTATATAATGTGCCACGTGGAGCGCGTCAGTTGCTAAATATAGCGCAAAAGAAAACAACAAGAAATAGAAAACTTTTACTCCAAATACACTTTATAAATGTATCTAAGTGAATAATAGATGTTAGGTAAAACTTTAATTGGATATGTCATGTTTGCAACGTTGATTATGGGTCCTATATTTCAAAACATACTACATAATCTGTGTCTTTCATATAATATAAAAATTTCATTCACAAAAGTGGTCTTAAAAAAAATCAGTTTGCAATTAAATTCATAAACAAGAAATATTTGTGAATGTGTCATGTCTGAATGTCAACTTCTTAAATCACCAACTTTATAAGTTCTCATGTTGATAACATGTTTGTGTATCTAACCCTGTATGACGTGAAGCCGGTCTGTGTTGTCAGAATGACTCCTCACTGGGTGATTTATTTGGGCTTCTTCCTCTCCTGGACCCTGGTACGATGTCAAGCACTGACCTTTGTGAGTCGGGGAGAGCTGTTCGGTCAGATCGCCAACAGACAGCAGCTGGAATCGGAGCAACTCAGGGGGCTACTCAATGTCCCATACATGGGGGTCTACCGTGGTGAGTGACAACGTTACAGGGGAAACGTCCCATCCTGTGAAGTAAAGATTACTTTCTAGTCTGGCAGATAAATATATGGGCATACACATAGATATAATTGGTTAATAGGAGGTGCCACATTAGTAATGTAGCTAAACGTAAACTCTTCCTAGTCTGTTACATTGTCAGTGTCTCCTGTAATGAACAGAGATGGTGAACTCTGTTACAATACATCCTAATTTACTTGCAAGCATCAAAATGTCTGTCATGGTATGGAAAATTTCATGTAAATGGATTTTTTATGTTAATTATTGGCCTGATTAATCTCCGGATGTGACCTGTACACAACTTGCTTTTAAAGAACGAACAGGGAACTTGAGCGTAGATCCATCCGTATTCAAATACTGTATCTGCGTAGGCTCGCCCTCCTCAACACACCCTCGGCTCGCCCTCCCTGTACACGAACAACGTTCCTCCCTTCAATTCGTAAACAGTGGTGTCATATGTGTTTGGACATGAATTACATGCAGTTGCGTTCATTGACATAATGTCCGTTTCTGAGCCTGCACAGAACAATTTCACGCAAGATACAGCACACAAAGGGACTAACGGCCAGAGATTAATCAAGCCCTAGATGAACAGTATCAACCTGTAGCTCACTGCAAAATTTACATTTAAGGAGTTTAAGAGGAACTTTTGCAAAATTTTAAAAAATTATAAAATATATTTAATATAGTGAAATAACATATTTTTCATTTGGTTATTGTCTAATAGTACAAGTGGAAATAAAGTTATACTTATGACTTTGTGATGAACTCTTATACTAACGGCAATTACCAGGCTTTAGAATTCAGGATTAAGAGACACCAGCAATTAGAGAGATGTATAAGGACAGATAACACTTAAATTGATGGATAAACAGAAAAGGATTGTGGGTTGTGGAACTTTACAATCTATTCTTAATACCTGGTATCTCAGAGCATTGTGCTGTAATACAGGATATGGATGGTCGGCAGATGGCTATACAGCACAGTATATATTAGCTCAGAGAATTATGTGGCAGCTTATTGTGGCTTAAGACATTTGCAAGCATACTATAGCAGTGTAATTAGTATTCTGACTTCAATCCTTCAAAGCTAGCAGAAGTTCTTGCTAACCTAATATTGGTTAAAACTTAATGTGAAATTCACAAGCTTCTTATTTATTCTTTATAGAGCTTGTGGCAAAAGATTGCACGGCGGCTTATCTCAATCGGAGAAGAAGGAGTGGACTCTACCTGGTCTGGCCCAAGAACTCCCCACCATTGGTGGTATATTGTGATCTGAGTCCTCAGGGCGGGGGCTGGACAGTTCTGCAGAGGAACACTCATCAGAACACGACCTCCTTTGGATCACAGGACTGGAGGGGGTACAGAGATGGGTTTGGTGATCTTCAGGGGAACCACTGGCTGGGCAACGAGCTGATCTACCTCCTCACCAGGCAGAATGCCTTCATGGTCAGGTTCCTCCTGGTGGATAGCCTGGGAAATGAGCACTATGCAGACTACTCCAGCTTCCGGGTGGACAGTGAGGACAGGGGCTATGCCCTGAGGTTAGGAGACTATTCTGGGAATGCCGGTGATGCGTTGTCCATCATGAACGAGACGGGGACACACGACAACATGAAGTTCTCCACAGCAGACAACGATAATGACAGGTGGGACAAGAACTGCGCAGAAGTGTCAGGGGGAGGGTGGTGGTTCGATAGCTGTCGCTCCGCTTTCCTTAATTCTGACCATAGTATATACTGGGGAGGTTTGTGCGATGAGTCCAAACCCTGTGTGGCCACAAGTATCCTGATAAAGCCAGGCAGGAAGAATTGCTCCCCTATACCACTGCCTGGACCCGGGGAATATTATCCCATTCATTCCAGCTAGTCATAGCAGGTCTCACCTCCGGCTAAATACGCAGCACAATCATAACATATAACGTTTCAAATAAAACAAAAACTTCTCTGTGTTGATTCTCAGTGTCTTAAGTCAATGTGTCAATGTGCAATAAAAATATCACCTAAAAAAACAAAAGACTTGTATGTCAGTTTTTTCACTGGTTTTCTAAATATGCCCGTATTATCACAATATTAAATAAAGTTGATATATCCAATTAAAAAATGTTTGGGGTTTAGTGACATTTTCACCTGTGGGTAAGATGTCTGGCACCTTCACGGCACCTCAGAATAGGGCAGTCTCCTATCTCACCTATTGTTATCGTTTATTTATACGGTTCCATAAAATTCCACAGCACCGAACAGTGGGAAAACTGTACAACAGCATAGGAGGACCAAAAGGCTAAAAACAAAATAAGCTGATGCTAAATATAGGACATTCAAGAAGCATAAATGTAAGAATAGCAAGAAATTAAGCAATACACTGTACATGAAACACTAAGTAGCAGCTAAGGTATAACACAAACAGGTGTCATACAGAGCATAATACAAGGACATACAGGTGGATGAGGTCGGAGCGGACAGGAGGAGAGAGAGCCCTGTTCAAGAGAGTTTACAATCCAAGGGGGAGGGGCGAGATTGTGAAAAGAGGAGGGGGTGCAAAATGGAGTGAGAATATGCTGAGCCCGCCTGGGGCATTGAGATTGTAATTAGGTGTGAGACTTATGAATAGGAGGGTTTATAAGGAGCATTTAAGACACTGGAGGTTGGTGAAGTTTGGGAGTGGAAGTGAATTCCATAGGTGGGGAGCAGCACGTGAGAAGTCTTGGAGGCGGGAATGGGATGTTGTGATCAGTGGGAGCGATATGAGGTCAGAGATGTAGGGGTGAGAGCAGCTAAGGGCTTTGTAGGTGAGGAGTTGGATTCTGTATGGAACAGGGAAACAGTGTTTTGGCAGAGCAGGTATGACATCCCCCTTCATATCCTCACGCTCATTATCGCTCGTTCACACCTCCGTTCTGCTGTACTGTTCTGATTTTAATGAAAATTAAATGAGTGCCAAAGATTGCCCTGACCCTTATAAAAAGCCATGTGGATCTGAGTTTTGAAAATAGGGGAACATAAGCATTGGTGCAAGGGAGGTAAAATTAGCCAGATTTTAAATTAAGGATGAGCTTGTTCTTACCGGGCGTGGAAGGTGATGGGAGGGCGAACCAGCGCATTATCCTAGGGTGGCCTGAACCATTAATCAGGCCCTGTTCAAGGCAGGAGATAATGAAAGTGGATGAGAGTTTAGGTAACGGCTTTTATCTTGCTAATGTTTCAAAGATGGAGGCTACAAGCTTGGTAGGGAGACAATTTTTGTTTTCTCTTCTTTTATGTTTGCAATTAGAAGCAGTGACATGTGAGTGAGAGATTTAAAAGCCACAAGATTTTCACAAGATGTTTGAGAAAGACAAGACTTAGACAAAGACAGAACTACCGATTCCAGATCTGGGATAACGTTTGTGGATTATGTATTTCTTTTCTGGGGTATGGAGGCTGGGGACAGGTCTGGTCTGGTCAGACGGGGCAGGGGTACGGATCAGTGCCGGCGAAGTGCTGAAGGCGGGAGTGTGAGGTAGTGATAGGAGTGGAGGAGAGGTGAAGGTCATTGGTAGAACAGAGTGGGTGAGTAGGGGAGCATTTCTTGACAAGGTTGGAGATGTAGGGGGGGGCGTTAAAGAGGGCATTATAAGTGGTGTTAAGCAGCTTGGATTGAGTGGGGAGTCAATGGAGGGCTTTGCAGAGAGGCACAGCATGTGACCAAGTATATGTGGGTGGGGCAGCACAGTGACTCAGTGGTTAGCACTTCTGCCTCACAGCACTGGGGTCATGAGTTCAATTCCCGACCATGGTCTTATCTGTGTGTAGTTTGTATGTTCTCCCCGTGTTTGTGTGGGTTTCCTCCGGGTGCTCCGGTTTCCATCCACAATCCAAAAACATAGTAGTAGGTTAATTGGCTGCTATGAAATTGACAATAGTGCAACTCTTTATCGAAGGAAACACAAATTGTAACGGTAGTGGGCCAACGTGATAGGCTGTAGGGTACCACCTTTTAGTCACTATGTACACTTAGGACACTGAGATACACGTTTAAGTGTTCCTATGTGTAGAATTAGGACACAATTGTCTCAAAATAAGATATATTAACAGAATAAGTCTTAAAAAAGGCGCAAACACACAAAAAATGTCACTAATAAGTCTCGCCAGACAACAATCACCTCCAGGACCTTGTTCCAGCCACCTCTCATTGTGGTGACCAGCAGAATGCTGTTTCCTCTCCTGAGGCTGCTACATGTCTGTGTACGTAGTGTAACTGTCCTAACAACGTTCTTACACTCCGATGATGTCAGATTTTCAAAATTTCTTCCAGGGGGTGTATAGCGGAATAAAAAAAATGTCATAGGACCGTTGACAAATATGGTGCATAAGAAGAAATAAAAATAATGTAACTTCAAACACACTTTTATAAATGTACCTAGTAATGTTGGAAATAGGATATTCCCCAAGTCCTAGAAGAGATCGATAAGTAAGACCTGGGGGTAAATGTATCAAGCTGAGAGTTTTCTGGTGAGTTTGAAAAACCAATCAGATTCTAGCTATCATTTATTTAGTACATTCTACATAATGATAGCTAGAATCTGATTGGTTGCTATAGGCAACATCTCCACTTTTCAAACCCGCCGGAAAACTCTCAGCTTGATACATTTACCCCCTGATATAAAGTCTGCTCCTACCTGTATATAAGCAGGCTAGGCTGGAGTAGTCCCCATCTTCTCTGGCGCTTAGCGCTGAGCTTACAATCTATAATTCACCTGTAAGAGAGACTCAGTATGGCAACTGTCAGGGTACAGATTAATAGGGCTTTGGAACTATATAGAACAGTATAAAATGACTGATAACATAGAAATGAGGAAGCTGCTTCTAGGCACACGCAATGGTTCATGCTCTACTGACTGTGTCATACGTGAGGCAATAACTCATTTAGAGTTCATACATGTGGTCACCTCGTGGTTGCCTGATCATTGAAGCGTTCACCCAGTACTGAACAAATCACACAATGCTGGTGGAACAGAATGTGCACCAGGGATCATTGTTTCCTATGGGGAACAGCCACACAATACACACAAACATTCATGATACACTGTGGGCCTCATTCATGTCCGAACGCAACTTGCACATAAGTTGCGTTTTAAAAAGTACGTTCTCACTGCGGTATATGCACATGTGTAAGTACAATAAAACATCACATCAGATCGCATAAAAAATATTTTAATCATGAAATAAATGAAAAGCTCAGCAGTATAATGATTTATAATCTTATCATTTAACATTGATTATATAAAGATGATTTCAATGTGTACTATACATAATGCATTTCTCTAGTCTTTATTAGTTGCACACAGTTGTTCTATGATAGCTACTGGCAAACCGAATGGGGGTTTCCTAGTGCCTGGAAACCCCCCTCCAAGCCTGGGGCACTGTATAATTGAGGTATCTGGACCCGGTCCCCACTTCACACGGCTCTGCTTGAAAAGGGAGAGCTGCGTGTACCTAACAGTAGTGCTCGCAGCATTGCCCATGTATATTATGGGGATAGGAAGAGTTGGAGAGCAGCCAAACACTGTCTAATATTTTAGCCACGCCCCCATGCATGCTGGTCACGCCCACTGGCGGCGTGGTGTGGAAACTCCCCTCTACAAATCCTGCGTTTGCCCCTGAGCACGCATTTGTGTAACTTCTAAATCAAAACTCTGCAGTGTCAGTAATCACCATCAGTCGGCATTTATACTTGTAGTGAGAGCAAATTATACGGCTGAAAATGGGCGTACTTACCAGAATCCCAGAACTTAAGTCGGCCGCATCTGTACGTCCTTACTGTACACAGCCTACGTTCCTCTGCCAATTCACTACCACCGTTCTGCCTCTCAGTCGTGTCATTTGCATTCGGACATAAATTGCAGGCAATTGCGTTCATTGGTGCAAGATTGCTGCACAAATGGGCATATCTATGGAAATGCTATTTTCTCCTATCCAGGGTATATCATCTAATCATGCGGAATATGGAGCAGTTCTCCAAAAGGATCATCGATCAGAAGCTAATTTATAAGTCTCCATATTATATATATATATATATATATATATATATATATATATATATATATATATATATTAAATATTGCCACCCAAGATAAGGCTTTTCCTTTAAATTGTAAGCCCTTACCACTTTGCCTGGTACCACTCAGTTTTGTTTTTAATGTGCTTGTTCCAAATTGCAAAGCGTTGCAGTGTATACTGATGCCAAGTATGATTTTGTACCCTTGTAGATGAACCAGCGGAATGGATAATGTCCCTTAAAGCCATAGATATATAATACGCTTGTACCCTATTCCTAGATGACATCATTTACATTTTACCCAATACTTTATATAATGACGGAACAGCTACACCCAACAGCTGGTACCCGGGGGCGACAACGTCATCAAGTTTTTATGTCAAGAAATTTAAATAACATTTCAACACCAACAGTTTAATATGACGCCAGCTCTGTTAAAAGTTTATTGATATTTTCTTAACACATTTATACTGGTTTTGTAAACAGATTAAATGTAGAATTAAATCATATCTTCCAGCTGCTGGTGAACCAGTTTCCGCATCAAGCAGACAAATTAAAGTTAATAAATGATCCTGTGACTTAATTACCTAGTATAAAATGCTTTAAGTCCCCAAATCATCTTCTGTTCCTGGGCATCTGCGGAGGTGGGTACCCAACGCTGGTGACTGACAGTACTTTGTGACAAGTGACGTAAGACTGGTTTTCTCTTTCAGGGGAGAAAGATGCTGCATTCAAAGCTTTGGACGTTTTGTTATTTGATAATATTGGGGATATCGGTCTCGCGGGCTGATGAGGAAGAAGATCCCCGAAAAGTTGCAGTCTCAGAGATAGCCAACATCGCGATGGTCAAGGATGACACAGAAATCCTCAACTTGAATGATCTACGGCAAAGGAAAGGTAAGAGATTGTACCTTTAAATCAGCAAATGACCATCATCCTAAGTCCTCCGGTGGGTTTAGGGTTGAGTTGTCTATATGCTGGGCCGCAGATGGCTGTACGAGTCCTACATGGGGGGGGGGGGGAATTCAGTTGAGCGCAAGTTGTTTTTTTCCTGCAGCGTTAAAAAAAAAAATAATCACACACAGGTTTTTAACTGCTATAGCGACTGTTTTTAGTTAATGCAGCGTAAAAACTCGTACAATTCAATTGAAAAAGAGGGAACGCTGCCCCTGCGCGTTAATCATTAATGTGTGTGCGAGTTTTTAGGGGAGTGAAGGGGAGTGTTTAATAAGGTCATGTATAACACAAAAAAAGGATTGGCATACATTTTCATACATTAGATTGTATTACACAACCATTCTATTTGATAATATCTACATTACAGTACTTTCGTTAGCATATTTTTTTTATTTCACTATTTTTTGCTATAGAATCATCTATACCATGTCAAAACACATTAGTACATACATATTTGTACCAAAAACATACATATATTTAATTAGTGAATTTTATTTTTTTATTAATTATTTTTTCACAAGAAAATCAAGTTTTTCATGTTATGCATTCCGGATAAACATAGTTTATCTTTTTTTCCCTCTTTTTTAACCCCCCGCATTATAAAACAATTGAATAGCTTTCAATACTCTATACTTTCAATAAACCTTCTACTGGAGCGCGAGAGGACCGTTTCATGAAATAAAATGGAACGTTAAAAATGGAATTGAATTGTGTGTATAGTTAACCCGCTCGAAAATGATAAAAAAAAACAGCGTTAAAATGAATTAACGCAGTGTTAAAAAAACTTGCGGTCAACTGAATAACCCCCCCTATAGAATGAGATGTGACAAAAATGTCCAGTCTTCAACCTTAATTATGGTCATTTAATACTTTCCATCATTTTACTTTATTGCCCCGGTCTAGTGAATGGCAGTTTTCAGTTTGTGACTATTCTGTCTGGTGTTAAGTTACCAGCTCTCTCTCTGAGTATCTGCTAATACCAGATAGGTTTACCTGTAATGTTCCTGGATCTCTTGCGTTGTCCATGTGTATCACATCTAGTACGAGGGCCCAGGGGTCCTTCAGGGACCCAGCAACAAATATGGAGCTACAGATCATGAAGTGCGGGTGGAAGCGATGCCCCCAGGAGGTCCTATAATAAACGGGTCTTTAAATATTATAACGGGCATACTGACATATACTATGTGGATAATGCATCTTACTGCTGTATTGATACCATGCAGAATTATGAATTAATCCTGTAAATACTTCCACCTACCCAACATCTAGACACATAGAAAAGATCAGTATTTTTAACAGAAATCAAATTGGGCAGCTTCAAGGTTCATGTACAGCCTGATAACTTTATATGATAGTGAATGGATAACTCTAAGAGGACGGACTACACGATCAAACCCATTATTGGAAGATTAGCTGGTGCTGGAACAGAGGTCCTGCAGATAGTTTAACCCCTTCTCCACTTAGCCTGTTTTGGCACTTTTTGGGTTGGTCAGATTCCAACATAAAGATCAGTAATTTATTTATGCAGTAACCACACCAGTTATACCTCCTTTTTTACACAAGACGTTGAACTTTCAGAAAATTCTATTAGTTTGCTTATACATAACGTCACGGCAAGGAAAATGGACCAAAATGGCCAAAAAAATTGTGTTTTATTAAATTGCATTTCAACTAAATACAAATTTGTGTATTTTTTTTTCTAAACACCATCTATAAATACCTTGTTATTCTTGCTTTAGCATCAATCTGCCTCTCCAAATCAGCAAAGAGCAGGACTCTACACATAGGTTTTCATAATAAAATCTGCACTGAAAAATGTTAATACAATTTTTGCTATTTTGCACGGTCTTGAAATGTATAAAACGTGTAAGTATAATATGGGTTGCCCATGTTTGACAATACAGTTTGAAAAACATGACTCCAATCTTTCAAACGAGGGTATTCCTGAGATGTTAGGTGCCAGGATGTTCAGAATTTACTATAGTGAATTGGATGGAAGGGGGCGGGGATTTGATGACGTACAGTGACAATGCATCATGAAGGTCCGCCTCTTTTCCCACTCACACTGTCATTTTATGCCCTGCAAGTACTTCTAGGTAAGTTTTTAATCTATCATCATCACCGTTTATTTATATAGCGCCACTGATTCCGCAGCGCTGTACAGAGAATTCGTTCACATCAGTCCCTGCCCCATTGGAGCTTACAGTCTAAATTCCTTAACATACACACAAACAGAGACCACCTGGAGGAAACCCACGCAAACACGGAGAGAACATACAAACTCCACACAGATAAGGCCATGGTCGGGAATTGAACTCATGACCCCAGTGCTGTAAGGCAGAAGTGCTAACCACTGAGCCACCATGCTGCCCATATTTAAACTCCTGCAATCCTAGGAACTAGTGGGACTCGTCCTGAGCATTTAAGGGGTTAAAAACATAAGTAATGCAGGAAAATATTAGTTTGTAATGTGATCTAGGCAATAGCTTTCTGGTAGAATAATAAAAGGTTACAGATAAGGTATAGGAGGTATAGAATAATAGCCTTGTAGTAAACACTGAATGTTGTTGGGCTAGAACTTCCACAATCCTGTTTCAATCACAGTATTGTTGTCCATACTTGAACAGGGGCTGAATTAACTAATTATATATATATATATATATATATATATGTATATATATATATATATATGTATATATATATATATATATATATCCACTGTTTAGAACAGGCCTGGACAACTTGCAGCTCTTCCGATGTTGTGAAACTACAAATCCCAGCATGCTTTTGCATCCGATAGCTGGCAGTGTATGCTAGTTGCCCAGGCCGGATATAGAACATGAGAAGAGTTACTGTGCAACTTTGTGATCAGAATAAAAACGGACGTTGGGAGATATATCTGGACTACAGGGCTGTCAGTAAGGAGAGCTACCGAGAATTAGATTAAGTTTACAGACCTGGAGTAGTGGTATTGTGCACTTGTACACATACCTAATAAACAGACGATTAGAGTTATACTTAGCATACGGAAGAAGTGTTACTGTGCAGATGGCAAAGAGTCAAATGTTTCTAGGGGAACAGTTACAAACGACACATTCTCTTGCAGATCGGTAGCCAATAATCCCCCACATGACAAGAAACCGCTGTATAATTACGGTGAAACTTGTAGTTCCCCAACAGCTGGAGAAGTAATTACACAGCGGATCAATTCACAACTGGAGATTAATGTGGATCAAAGCTTGAGCTAGAACACATATTTGTGAGATGGCGGAATTGTTTCAGAAACGCTGTCTGTCCCTTATACTTGTTGGGTTTACGTAACAGGATGTGCATGGGACACCGGTAACACCTGCAGAGGGGGATGTAGCATTTTCTGGTGGGGGAAGCCGGGTGCCACTTGCGTGTATGAGATAGGCGCATGTATCCGCAGTTACGCACACACTTTCATTTTGCAGGACAAGATTATTTCGAGGAGATTCATGGGGTGAAGAAGGTAAATTTATAGAGACAAGAATAAAAGAACTTTGCATTTTCCATTTCCTCTGAAATGGAAACCAGACGTCGGCCTATAGCTTTCCAAGCGTACTTTACACAGAAAAGCACATTTAGCTGGTGTACCATTGTTACAACAAAAGACCCTTCCCTTATATAAAAAAACGCGTTTTGCATCTTTTCTATCTTATATTACTTTGTGGACATGGAATAAAGGGAGGAGCTTTGCACAGTAGGTTAAATTATCACATATCTTACATACTTTATGATTTGCAGAGAAAAGTGAATTCACACAGAGGGGCATGATCAGCGAGATTAGCAGCAAAACTTACTCTGAATTAATAAATAACAGCGTAATACAAAGCTTAGTGTGGCGATTTACCATTGGGACGAGCATTTTGTTGTTGATGTTGACGAAGGGCGAGGGGGGATCGTCGTCTGCGGTGGAAAGTCAGGGTTAGGTCAAACACTGGATTATAATTCCATATTTTTTATCTGAAAATATATTGTACATTGAGACTTAGTTTTTCTTTAAATAATTATATTATAATGTTTTATATCTGTCATTTTCAGTGTTTTTCACCCGGGACTGCGATGAACTTTACCAATTGGGCCACAGAAAAAATGGTGTTTATGTGATTCGGCCAGAAGGTTCCCCCTATCTGGTGGCTCAGTGCTACATGTACGATTGTGGGGGGTGGACAGTCATCCAGAGGAACAGCTTGGACACATTGATAACGTGGAGCGAGTCCTGGACAGCCTATCAATACGGCTTCGGGAACATTGAACTAGATCACTATCTCGGGAATCATTATATCCATTTGTTAACGGCTCAGAAGTGGAACAAGGTGAGAATCCTCCTGGTGGATGCAGAAAACAAGACCAGGCGCGCCGACTACGACAGCTTCTACTTGACCAACGCTACCGACAAGTACCGGGTGAGGCTGGGGACGTACGATGGAGATGCCGGGGACTCCCTGTCTTCTAGCGCCCTGAAAAATCTACATGACAATATGAGGTTCTCTACTTACGATGACGACAACGATCGACTCTACAATAAAAATTGCGCCGATCAGCACGGAGGCGGCTGGTGGTACGACTCCTGCTACGACGCTCAACTCAACAAGAAAGATGGACTTCACTGGGTAACTCTATGTAACCACAACTGCAGAAACTCGCTCATTCTAATAAAACCTATAAATATGTATTGTAACAGGGTGTAGACAGCCTCTAGCTGTGCCCGGCTCTCTACAACATAAATTACCCATGTCCTGCTCGTAATTCTCCAGAAAATTCTCTTCTTTAAGTAATATTTCTTAGCAGCGACTGTCAGGGAAAGTTTCCGGAGCCTCGTGTGCATTCTCTGGGTACAGCTGACTAAGGCTGTACTGTATACTGATCTTATTGTTAGTGTAACTAAGGCTGTACTATATACTGATCTTATTGTTAGTGTCTGACTGAATGATGAATAAACAGCAATGTGATAACATAGCGTCTCATCACCGTTACATTATTTCCTCAGCCATAATAACACACAAATACTAAATATACTTTCTGTTAAAGGGATTAAACATTCAAACTGCTTCTAGAGTTAAGGTTCCCAGACAATGGCATGAAAGCCCTATCGGAATCTGCTGTTCCGGCCAATCAATTTGAATAAATTGCTATGTTAATTAATTTCTTATTATTGCAATAATAGCTGAAAACTAACATGAGCAATACACAAACCCCTAAATCTACTACGAAACAGAATATAAACGCGGAACCGACTACATCTATAATACATATCTTATTGTCATTGGTTTGTTTTCCATTATTCAGGTTTCTCCTCAATCACTATGTTATTGTATTATACAACATAAAGTTTTCATAGTGTTCCTATAATTTAGAAACTAAAAATCGGTTCACCAGTGAGGCCTAACTCTCAGGCGTTAACACCACCCAACACGTCCCATTGGGTGCAAAATAAGAGTTACAGAAACCTATTGTCACTTATCCTGTTAGTTTGAGACAGGAGCCTGAATTATGGGAAAGTAGTTATTGTGAGTTATAATCTATACTGGAAAATGTAGCAGTTTTCTTCTTGAATCTGAAGGCCCTATTGTTTAATGTTACTCTTTCACATAAAAACACTCCTTTGGTGTTAATATGAAAATGATACATACACTTGTGCTTCCTTCTCTGCACATCAAGATGATCACATTGATGGACCCGTTCTTCCCAAGACAATTTTTTTCTCTTTTTTGGTATGAATCTACATAACCTTCAAATGGACTCATTTGTCCAAACAGAAAATGGCAAACATAATGTAATATGTAACAACAATAACACTTGAAAATGGTCCACCACCACTGTATAAAATTCTTTCACTCTTCACCGTGAATATCAAATGCATAAATAGAGATACACCAGTGTTCTTCCCACTTCCAACCACTTAGGGTATATGCTTACAGATCACAAAACGCTTCTCGAATTAAGACTTATACTCCTGCTGTTCCTTCCTCTGAACCATGAAAACAGATCTCCATAAACGGATGTTCGAGCATGTGAATAGAGAAATGACACCAGAGGAGGGACCTCGTGCATTAATAGCAGCACAATGGGTCAGTGGTTAACACTTCTGCCTCACAGCACTGGGGTCATGAGTTCGATTCCCGACCATGGCCTTATCTGTGTGGAGTTTGTATGTTCTCCCCGTGTTTGCGTGGGTTTCCTCCGGTTGCTCCGGTTTCCTCCCACACTCCAAAAACATACTAGTAGGTTAATTGGCTGCTATCAAATTGACCTTAGTCTCTCTCTGTCTGTGTGTGTGTGTGTGTGTGTGTGTGTGTGTGTGTGTGTGTGTGTGTCTGTATGTGTGTTAGGGGATTTAGACTGTAAGCTCCAATGGAGCAGGGACAGATGTGAGTTCTCTGTACAGCGCTGTGGAATTAGTGGCGCTATATAAATAAATGCTGATGATAATTAACTCAAAAAAACTTATTTTAATCTCATAAAATCAATAAAACCCACTAATCTCGAAAACATTCATCAATGACATCTCTTATGTATGAACCAAACGTCAGTGTAAATCACAGCAAATGTAGGATCCAGGATAGATGATGATATCCTGCTGCAGCTCCGAACCACCAATATGGTGTAACCATAATACCCTAGTATTCACCGCACCTTATACCCAGCAAAGAGCAATCTTCACTATGACGCCAGTAAGGACCACATAGCCGCAAAATTGCTGGTATTTAATTTTTGGATTAATTTGACTGGACGTAGTTTATGGATTATATACTAACTGAAGTGGGAAATATAGCCTGTTAAAATTTACAGTCTTTTCTAATAATTACTGATTAAAAATATAGGTGTATTATTTACAGTAAGACTAATTTACCCAATACTTAACATTAACCACCATCTATACCCGGGCGGGGTACCAATTTACAGAGGTGATAGAAACGACAGGCAGTAGGACGAAAAAAATAAACGAAACTCACCTGCCCGACTCCTAATAAATGCTGAATGAGCTTAAGAATTACCAAACAAGTCCCCGACAGTGGGCTAAGAAATCACGATCAGCAGTAATAACGGCAGCCTGTGTTGACATCAATTTAAATTGCAACCTATATATATTGTTCTGTCATTATTAAGGTCAGTCATTTATTAGGAGTCGGGCAAGTGAGTTTAGTTTTTGTTTTTTGGTGGTAGTCACTGCCGGTGTTATCAGCACCATTAAAGTTACTACCACAACATTACCCAGCAAGAGGACATTGCGTTTTGATACATTAGTACACAATCTGCTATATTTATTGATTATGTACATTTAAATGACGTCCACAGATCTCCAGGAAATAAGTGTCATCAATGAAATTACTATGTAATATTTCATCTTTGGAAAAGATCATCTACAGATCCCTCCAGTTAACTAATCACAACCCAGTCTGCATAGAATGACAGATACGGCCCAATCCGTCAGCTGTAGAGGGAATGGTCTCGTGAATGAACGCCATTTTCTAGAAGTCCATTGTCCAAACCCTGAGGATTACTGCTGCATTTCCAGAGTCTGCCGTACCCGGTCTCTCCGGGCGGTATACGGGGCATGCTTTAACCGCAGTTTCTGTTTGGGAAATAAATTGCCACTTGGTGCATAAATGGCTTCCCCCTGCTTGCCCATAATAGCCCGCAGGATCTGATTACGTGCCAGTATTTTATCATAAAACTCCAGCCCACCCTGGGAATAGGATTTAGAAATTGTGGCCACTTTCTGGTCAGACTTGAACTCCAGCCACTGATTCAACGCGTCATCGCACAAGAAATACAGTGTAAATCCGACCACAACGGCGACTAAATTAAACACCCCCCTCAATAACACAGGGCCAGAATACAGACCAAGGAGCTGCTTACAGGCCACGCTGGAGAGACAGACTCCAGATAGACAGAGAGGAGCCACGGAAGCCTGTAGTATAGGACCATTTATCTGTGCATGTACAGCTTCCCGGGCTAAGGAGAACTTCTGAGCGTCTTCAGATAAGGTTAGGGAGTCTCTTAAACTGGTTCCAGCTTCACTATTCCAGTCCACCTCCTGTCCGTTAATCACTAAAACGCGATTAACAATTCCAGCCCCGTTCTCCTCCGTGTGGTTGTAGTTTGCAGGAATACCAACCAGACACCCCTGAGGGAGCCAGGGTATGCCAACGCTCACAGGTTGGAACCCATAGGCTGAGAAGGGAGTGTAACCAGACGATGACCCCACGTGCGTCTCTTCTAAGACAACTTGGAAAAGTCTCTGCTGTTTGTCATTGAGCTGAGACAACTCTCCCTTTGTCCAGCCCTGATACACCTTCCTGAAGGTTTGCTCTGGGAAAACATGGTAGGATATATTGACTGCAAAGAGGCCAAGAGAAGACAAGCCGAGCAGCTTCCCTTTGTACCTCCGAGTGAATGTGCAGAGCTTCATGAAAAGCGAGTACGCCATCTCCCCAAAGCCTGGCAAAAAGAAAATGTATAGTTAGAAATATTCAGACATCATTACTATCCTCTGACCATGCGTCTTCTGGGCTGTGAGACACAGGGAGCTGGTATAGGTACCACTGATCCCTATGCTAAAAGGGGAATGTACACAAGAAAATGAAATGGGTTATTCACTTATGGACAATCCACATTAAATAAGCATAAATGTCGGCCTGTATCTTTTATGTGGGTTGTTTGATTAAGGAGGATAACCAGACTTATAACTCTGAGTTTAATAATACAAGACAAAATACAGTTTTACTTAGCTTCGATCCTAACGTTAGGTGGGTCCACTCTCCTACTAAGACAAGCCTGTTCTAGGCCTACGAGCAAGCCCAAATGGGAAAATCATGGAGGATATAAGTGCAACATTCTCTTCTACTCTGTACTTTGAAAGACCCTCTCTCAATCCTCCAAACTACTATCAGCGGCCAGTGAATTCCTCTGCTCCACCTTTCAGAGGCCACTAAAGTTTATATCTCAAGAACCTATTGTTAAAGGGAAACTGAATTTAAAATTTGACTTTAAAAGCAATTATTACCATTCACAAATATAAATGGTAACTTTTAGCAAAACTTAATATATTTGACAAACTTTGATTGCAGGATTTTTTTTCCTGCGTACATCAGACTCCTGTCTTTATATGGCTTCTACAAGTGTAAAACGGCTGATAACATAGAACAATAGCTTGTACTCAGCTGCATAGTAAATGGAAACACAATAGACTTGTACAAAACTAAAATATTAATAACTTTAAAAAATGGTATATTATAGGACAGATTAGCAAAGCGTTGTGACTATGCAGCTTTATTAGCATGTGACAGAGCCCATGGACTACCACAGTGGAGGCAGCCATTTTCTGGGCTGGACCAACATCCATGGAGGTACAGGGTATCATGTAATGAGTGTAGTCCGAGTCTGTGCACAGACCTGACCTCAACATGATACTACATATATGATCACATACAGTATCCTGGTACTACATACAGTGCAGGAGGTCTGAGAGCTCTCCTGTGGGTGTCTGTGACAGTTACCCCCCAGCACCTGCACTGACCTCCAGCTTGTGAGCTTCCACCGTAATCCGCGGCCGAGAGCAGTCGCAAAGACGCAGACGGAGCACGCTGCGTGACGTCACCCGGAGGATACATTGTATCAATGTGATTGTAGCGGAAACATTCCTGGCTCGGTGGGCAGGAGAGCCGCAGGCGAAATGACACTGTACACTTGTTTTCCTGTACATTTGTCCCAGTCTCAGGGCAATCAGATCACAGTAGTGGAGTGTGTATAATAATAGTGTACACTGGATACAAGTCAGATGCAAAGTAAGTCGTTTGAGTGACTTTAAGGGAATGTAAATCCCCCAAATGCTTTGGTTTTAGCAGAAACTCGTGTTCTGTAAATATTTGTGGGGCATTTATAAGAAAAGCAACTGTTAAACACAAATGGGCAGAAATACCGTGAAACAATTTATTTTAACATTTTGTTTTAATAAAGCAGTATTTTTTTTCTATAGTTTTCAGTGCTTTTACTGGAGTTATCTTTGTGACATTAAAAGTGAGTGTAGGTGAAATGCACTTTATTTATATACTAAATTATTGTCTGCTCAGAAACTTAGCTGAGAAAAATGTGTGGTAGAATACCACAACTTCCTGGGTAGCCGGAAAAAGTGCACAATATGTCTGAGGTGTATTCAAAGCCAACACAGCTCAAATGTAGCAGTGTGTGTTCTGTTCTCTCTCTTTCTCTCTCTTTTTATTGCTGTCACGCTTAATAGAAAACTGTAGTATAATTATCTAAGTGAATTAGGAGTTTGAGATCCAGCAAAATAATCTGACAGTTATGAATGTTCAGTATTAGCAGCAGCTGTAATATTTCTTTCCTACCATCAGAGGGTGCTTATTGCTTTGTATTTTAAATGACACCATTGATCTCGTAGCATAAAGCATTCTAAGCACCTGAAACAAAACTGCTGTAATATTAAACAAACAACAACAAAAAAAAACCATACCTCCCCAGGTGCCTCCATCAATCTTGACCTCAATATTTCAATTATGCAAATATTCAGCTAAAATTAACTCCAAGCATAAAACAATCACTTCAGCGGGAAAAAAGATCACTTTTGTTATTATACAAATGGGCTTTTTTTTTTTTTTTTCTACCAGAAACCAGATGTACAGAAAGTTCTGAAGATCAAAGAAAAGAAAATGTAAAGAACTGATGATGTCCTGCAGAGACACACACACCACCCAGTTTCAACCTACAGTCACTATGAGGAGCACTGCTAAACAGTTTAGCCCTTTCACTGCCACAGAGGTAAGTGTTATGCCCGTGCATTACTGTTTCTAGGCAACTATGGGTGTCAGAGTTACGTAATGTATTGATCTGCCCTCTAGAAGCGATAGGATGTCCTTCCAGCCATCCAGTCATTTCAGAGAGACCTTGTCCACAATCATCACATGTTCTGCTCCTGTTCACTGAGTGGAATGGTCTCTCCTGTGAGTGAAAGGACAACATTCTGGTTGTCCCATCACTCGATGCCCCAGCAGATGTTTTCTCTATGTAAACTACATTTTAGTTTAGGCAGTCATATATAGAGTGGTCGCCCAAATACCCCCTATTTGTGATGCTTTAGGTGCTTCAGAAGCCAAAGTTAGATGAGGCACCTGTACGTTCGTACAAAATACCACATCAGCAATGGTTTTATGTTAGTTTATTGTAATTTACTGCTGTTTCATAACAAAACGTGAATAAAGACTTATTGTAACTTAAAAAAAAGGACAGTAGCTGCAGTAGGGGGCTGGGGCAAATGCAGTGTTTAGGTTCTTCAGGAGAACTTCTGTTCAAACAGTGGCAACACCGGTGGTAGTCAGTTTCATGGTACTGACTACCCCGACAACATAGATAACGACATGAGGAGTCTGATTAAGTACTACAACGACCTGCAAAGAAAACTTCTTACCGGAATGAAGATGACTTCAGACCCGACTCATTGTGTCGACGACTGCAGAAATTGACGCCATGACAAAAAGCGACTTGGTTTAAAGCAAGACCCGATTGTCATTTCTGTCCTGTAAGTATTATGTTAGGTGTTAGGGGTATTAGGGTTAACCTTAGGGGTAATAGGGTTCACCCTAATACCCCTAACACCTAAGATAATAATATTTGTTGTACCTGCTATATATGCCTGATATTGTCACCAGCACGGAGTGATCACTGTCTTAATATTTTTGTATGACAAAGATAAGTGGTCGAGTGAGTATCTGGTGTTAGTGCACAAGAAAAGTCACCGGTACTTCTCCATCATCATCATAGCATCATCACCATCATCATCATCATCATCATCATCATCACCAATGTCGTCTTTGCTGACATCATCCTCATCTCCATTGGAAGAAAAAAACGTGAAGACTATTTTGCTTCTTTACATTTACTCAGTTTGCACCTGAAACGTCTAACAAATTCCTTATTTGCAAGAATAGTAAAATTATTATTTATTACCATTTATTTATATAGCGCAACTAATTCCGCAGCGCTGTACAGAGAACTCGCTCACATCAGTCCCTGAGGACTTTTTTTCTTCCCCGTTTTGCTCATGTTCTTAACGATTGGAGATGTTACATCTGACAATGGTTTGAATATCGCTGCAGCATTACGGGATAAATACCCGGGATCCCGTGATTTGCTCATGTTCTTAACTTCATTGTACAGAGATTCTAACATACTTACCAAGATTCAGTACTGAATATATATCACCGATGTCATGGAAGATCTGTGTCCACTTTTACAGATCACATTGTGCAAGAAATTCCACGTTCTACAAACAGCTCATATGTGATCTTCCAGCGCGGTGGAATTTTCCTGTGGCTGAGAGACCTCTGAGCAAAGAAAAACCACTGATGACTGGTGGTAAAATTCGCCTGTGAGAACGCTCGCTGAGCACCAGGACTGGAGCGCATCAGATATATGGACATTGTGTCCCATTGCCTCTATCTGCCAACTGAACTGTTCTCATCGCGCTGTGTTAGTTTATGTTACTTTTGTTAACACGCGTGTGCAAAATTATGCAATTTTTCCCCCCCGCGTATTTTAGGTTATCGATTGTGTGTTATAAGGGTTTATTTTTAAATGTTGCCAGGTGGGAAAGAGAAGACAAACAATGGTCTGACTAGACACTAGTCCCTTAATATCTTTGCATTGGACAAGAACAAATGGAATATAGAGTTCTTTTAAGTACATCTGAATGACATAAAATGCAGTTTGATCTGCTGGCCTGGTCCTTTGTCATGGTAAGAGGAGTAATGCAGTATTGATAACCCAGTTTACTGAAATTTCCATCAGACCGTTCAGGACAAGGTTTATAAAGCGATCGTTTACTATATGATCTGACAGATATAAAGTCATTCAGCCTTAATCTGTGATTGAGTGAGATTCTGCTCAGTGACCAGCAGGGGGAGCAGTATACAGTAATGCTGTGCAGCTGTAGGGCTGATACATTATTGCACAGAAGCATTGATGATGCTGTGACTCCTG
The DNA here is from genome assembly GCF_038048845.1 of Mixophyes fleayi. Lineage (NCBI taxonomy): Eukaryota > Metazoa > Chordata > Amphibia > Anura > Limnodynastidae > Mixophyes > Mixophyes fleayi. The sequence goes on along the minus strand of NC_134408.1, from coordinate 150,399,617 downwards.
AATGCTTTTTGCTGAGACACAATATTTTTATTGTTCTTTGATTTCTACCAATCAGTATCTGATAAAATAGATTTGGGTTGGGCGTTCCCTATTCAATTACTCTCTGTATAACACTTTCAAATCCTCAAGATTTTTATAAATACTTTCAGATAAGACACTGGATTCAGAGCTACTCAGGCCGATCCCATCTTATTTCTCTGTCATCTGCTCTTGTTTCTAGGCTTGTCTCCCAGAACCAGAAGTGCAGCATCACATGGGGGTATAACTTCATTTTAATAGCCAAGAAACCAAGAAAATCTAACTGGGACGCTGGCTTAAAAACTTCTCTCACAAAAGAAGACTAGGTGGGAATCTTTAGGGACAGCTATCGAACATCTAAATGCATTAACCATTCAGAAAGGTTCATTAAAATATTACATAGAGCATATCTCACTCTATCAGGGTTTCCCAAACCCAGTCCTCAGGGCTCCCTAACAGGGCAGGTTTCTGGATCACATGTGACATAATTAGGACCACCTGTGGATCTGTTACAATGTGTCAGTCAGTAATGAATACACCTGTGCTCCAGCAAGGAGATATGGAAAACCTGCACTGTTAGGGAGCCCTGAGGACTGGGTTTGGGAAACCCTGCTCCAGTTAGATAACACAAAATATGGCCTGACCATTCACAGCATTGCTGGAGACAATGGGCTAGATTTACTAAGCTGCGGGTTTGAAAAAGTGGGGATGTTGCCTATAGCAACCAATCAGATTCTAGCTGTCATTTTGTAGATAGTACTAAATAAATGAAAGCTGAGATCTGATTGGTTGCTATAGGCAACATCCCCACTTTTTCAAACCCGCAGCTTAGTAAATCTAGCCCAATGTGGTTGTATCGGTGACTTGTTGCATGTGTTTTGGGATCATCATGGGCAGCATCGGTGGCTCAGTGGTTAGCACTTCTGCCTTACAGCACTGGGGTCATGAGTTTGATTCCCGACCATGGCCTTATCTGTGAGGAGTTTGTATGTTCTCCCCGTGTTTGTCAATTTGACCTTAGTCTGTGTGTTAGGGACTTTAGATTGTAAGCTCCAATGGGACAGGGACTGATGTGAATGAGTTCTCTGTACAGCGCTGCAGAATTAGTGGCGCTATATAAATAAATGATGATGATGATCATCATCATTTCCCTGTTACTTTACCGTCACATAACAAATGTGTCACCAGACATATCCTCATTGCCGCTAGGACAGCTATAGCCCAGAAGTGGAAGAACCTGCAGCTCCAGTACTATGTAAAGTAATAGTGAAAGTCCAAAGAAGTTTAGAATTAGAAACTTTAGGACAGGAGCACCCAGCCTCATCGTCACCCCCACAAGAGAAGTGGCAGCGTTGGCATCGTTGTAGCACAGAGGGTGCAGACTAATACTAAGAGTTGGTGTTTAATACTTTTTATTTTCACCTGTGTCTCTTATATTATGTTCTGTATATTGCTGCTGTATGTATATGTTTGTTGCACTGATGTTTTCATTGATATTATTGATGCTGAGAATCTGTGTTTCCACTTTGAATGTCTGATATGAATATGTTGTATGTAGCCCTTTGTACCTTTAACTTATCCCAACCTTCCCTTTTTTTATTCTGTTCCCCACCGTTTACTTTAACCTCAATAAAAACTAATAAGAAAAAGAAAGAAATACTCTGTGTGGACGGAGTTTGGGATCTGTTGTCACAGATTTTGTCTTCCAGTCTCTGTCACTGCGGTGACGGTTTCAGAACATTGCAGCGAGCGTCAGTCAGGACACTGATTTTGTGTAATATGAGAAAGTTCACGTAGAACCGAATATACAACCATATTATGCTGCGGACGACGGCTCCCAAGAGGGCACTTATTAATGATGCAAATGGATTTCTGTGATGCAGCACAGATCTCTAATTACTGTACCGCAATGTACGGAATATCCGGCACGGATCACTAATTACTGTACCGCAATGTATGGAATATCCGACACACATCTCTAATTACTGTACCGCAATGTATGGAATATCCGGCACAGATCTCTAATTACTGTACCGCAATGTATGGAATATCCGGCACAGATCTCTAATTACTGTACCGCAATGTACGGAATATCCGGCACACATCTATAATTACTGTACCGCAATGTATGGAATATCCGGTACGGATCACTAATTACTGTACCGCAATGTATGGAATATCCGGCACACATCTCTAATTACTGTACCGTAATGTATGGAATATCCGGCACAGATCTCTAATTACTGTACCGCAATGTATGGAATATCCGGCTCAGATCTCTAATTACTGTACCGCAATGTATGGAATATCCGGCACAGATATCTAATTACTGTACCGCAATGTATGGAATATCCGGTACGGATCACTAATTACTGTACCGCAATGTACGGAATATCCGGCACACATCTATAATTACTGTACCGCAATGTATGGAATATCCGGTACGGATCACTAATTACTGTACCGCAATGTATGGAATATCCGGCACACATCTCTAATTACTGTACCGCAATGTATGGAATATCCGGCACAGATCTCTAATTACTGTACCGCAATGTATGGAATATCCGGCTCAGATCTCTAATTACTGTACCGAAATGTATGGAATATCCGGTACGGATCACTAATTACTGTACCGTAATGTATGGCATATCCGGCACACATCTATAATTACTGTACCGCAATGTATGGAATATCCGGCACAGATCTCTAATTACTGTACCGCAATGTATGGAATATCCGGCTCAGATCTCTAATTACTGTACCGAAATGTATGGAATATCCGGTACGGATCACTAATTACTGTACCGTAATGTATGGCATATCCGGCACACATCTCTAATTACTGTACCGTAATGTATGGAATATCCGGCACACATCTCTAATTACTGTACCGCAATGTATGGCATATCCGGCACACATCTATAATTACTGTACCGTAATGTATGGAATATCCGGCACACATCTATAATTACTGTACCGTAATGTATGGAATATCCGGCACACATCTATAATTACTGTACCGTAATGTATGGAATATCCGGCACACATCTATAATTACTGTACCGCAATGTATGGAATATCCGGCACAGATCACTAATTACTGTACCGAAATGTATGGAATATCCGGCACAGATCACTAATTACTGTACCGCAATGTATGGAATATCCGGCACACATCTCTAATTACTGTACCGTAATGTATGGAATATCCGGCACAGATCTCTAATTACTGTACCGCAGTGTATGGAATATCCGGCACACATCTCTAATTACTGTACCGTAATGTATGGAATATCCGGCACAGATCTCTAATTACTGTACCGTAATGTATGGAATATCCGGCACACATCTCTAATTACTGTACCGTAATGTATGGAATATCCGGCACAGATCTCTAATTACTGTACCGTAATGTATGGAATATCCGGCACGGATCACTAATTACTGTACCGCAATGTATGGAATATCCGGCACACATCTCTAATTACTGTACCGTAATGTATGGAATATCCGGCTCAGATCTCTAATTACTGTACCGCAATGTATGGAATATCCGGTACGGATCACTAATTACTGTACCGCAATGTATGGAATATCCGGTACGGATCACTAATTACTGTACCGTAATGTATGGAATATCCGGCACAGATCTCTAATTACTGTACCGCAATGTATGGAATATCCGGTACGGATCACTAATTACTGTACCGTAATGTATGGAATATCCGGCACACATCTCTAATTACTGTACCGCAATGTATGGAATATCCGGCACAGATCTCCAATTACTGTACCGTAATGTATGGAATATCCGGCTCAGATCTCTAATTACTGTACCGCAATGTATGGAATATCCGGCACACATCTCTAATTACTGTACCGCAATGTATGGAATATCCGGCTCAGATCTCTAATTACTGTACCGCAATGTATGGCATATCCGACACACATCTCTAATTACTGTACCGCAATGTATGGAATATCCTGCTCAGATCTCTAATTACTGTACCGCAATGTATGGAATATCCGGTACGGATCACTAATTACTGTACCGCAATGTATGGAATATCCGGCACACATCTCTAATTACTGTACCGCAATGTATGGAATATCCGGCACAGATCTCTAATTACTGTACCGTAATGTATGGAATATCCGGCACACATCTCTAATTACTGTACCGTAATGTATGGAATATCCGGCACAGATCTCTAATTACTGTACCGTAATGTATGGAATATCCGGCACGGATCACTAATTACTGTACCGCAATGTATGGAATATCCGGCACACATCTCTAATTACTGTACCGTAATGTATGGAATATCCGGCTCAGATCTCTAATTACTGTACCGCAATGTATGGAATATCCGGTACGGATCACTAATTACTGTACCGCAATGTATGGAATATCCGGTACGGATCACTAATTACTGTACCGTAATGTATGGAATATCCGGCACAGATCTCTAATTACTGTACCGCAATGTATGGAATATCCGGTACGGATCACTAATTACTGTACCGTAATGTATGGAATATCCGGCACACATCTCTAATTACTGTACCGCAATGTATGGAATATCCGGCACAGATCTCCAATTACTGTACCGTAATGTATGGAATATCCGGCTCAGATCTCTAATTACTGTACCGCAATGTATGGAATATCCGGCTCAGATCTCTAATTACTGTACCGCAATGTATGGAATATCCGGCACACATCTCTAATTACTGTACCGCAATGTATGGAATATCCGGCACACATCTCTAATTACTGTACCGTAATGTATGGAATATCCGGCACACATCTCTAATTACTGTACCGCAATGTATGGAATATCCGGCTCAGATCTCTAATTACTGTACCGCAATGTATGGAATATCCGGCTCAGATCTCTAATTACTGTACCGCAATGTATGGAATATCCGGCACAGATCTATAATTACTGTACCGTAATGTATGGAATATCCAGGACGGATCACTAATTACTGTACCGCAATGTATGGAATATCCGGCACAGATCTATAATTACTGTACCGTAATGTATGGAATATCCGGTACGGATCACTAATTACTGTACCGCAATGTATGGAATATCCGGCACAGATCACTAATTACTGTACCGCAGTGTATGGAATATCCGGCTCAGATCTCTAATTACTGTACCGCAATGTATGGAATATCCGGTATGGATCACTAATTACTGTACCGCAATGTATGGAATATCCGGCACACATCTCTAATTACTGTACCGCAATGTATGGAATATCCGGCTCAGATCTCTAATTACTGTACCGAAATGTATGGAATATCCGGCACACATCTCTAATTACTGTACCGCAATGTATGGAATATCCGGCTCAGATCTCTAATTACTGTACCGCAATGTATGGCATATCCGGCACAGATCACTAATTACTGTACCGTAATGTACGGAATATCCGGTACGGATCACTAATTACTGTACCGCAATGTATGGAATATCCGGTACGGATCACTAATTACTGTACCGTAATGTATGGAATATCCGGCACACATCTCTAATTACTGTACCGCAATGTATGGAATATCCGGCTCAGATCTCTAATTACTGTACCGCAATGTATGGCATATCCGGCACGGATCACTAATTACTGTACCGTAATGTATGGAATATCCGGTACGGATCACTAATTACTGTACCGTAATGTATGGAATATCCGGCACACATCTCTAATTACTGTACCGCAATGTATGGAATATCCGGCTCAGATCTCTAATTACTGTACCGCAATGTACGGCATATCCGGCACGGATCACTAATTACTGTACCGTAATGTACGGAATATCCGGTACGGATCACTAATTACTGTACCGCAATGTATGGAATATCCGGCTCAGATCTCTAATTACTGTACCGCAATGTATGGCATATCCGGCACGGATCACTAATTACTGTACCGTAATGTACGGAATATCCGGTACGGATCACTAATTACTGTACCGCAATGTATGGAATATCCGGTACGGATCACTAATTACTGTACCGTAATGTATGGAATATCCGGCACACATCTCTAATTACTGTACCGCAATGTATGGAATATCCGGCTCAGATCTCTAATTACTGTACCGCAATGTATGGAATATCCGGCTCAGATCTCTAATTACTGTACCGAAATGTATGGAATATCCGGTACGGATCACTAATTACTGTACCGTAATGTATGGCATATCCGGTTTAGATCTCTAATTACTGTACCGTAATGTATGGAATATCCGGCTCAGATCTCTAATTACTGTACCGTAATGTATGGAATATCCGGCACACATCTCTAATTACTGTACCGTAATGTATGGAATATCCGGCTCAGATCTCTAATTACTGTACCGTAATGTATGGAATATCCGGCTCAGATCTCTAATTACTGTACCGCAATGTACGGAATATCCGACATGGATCTCTAATTACTGTACCGCAATGTATGGCATATCCGGCACACATCTCTAATTACTGTACCGCAATGTATGGAATATCCGGTACGGATCACTAATTACTGTACCGTAATGTATGGAATATCCGGCTCAGATCTCTAATTACTGTACCGCAATGTATGGAATATCCGGCTCAGATCTCTAATTACTGTACCGTAATGTATGGAATATCCGGCTCAGATCTCTAATTACTGTACCGTAATGTATGGAATATCCGGCTCAGATCTCTAATTACTGTACCGTAATGTATGGAATATCCGGCTCAGATCTCTAATTACTGTACCGTAATGTATGGCATATCCGGCACACATCTCTAATTACTGTACCGCAATGTATGGCATATCCGGCACACATCTCTAATTACTGTACCGCAATGTATGGAATATCCGGCACACATCTCTAATTACTGTACCGCAATGTATGGAATATCCGGCACACATCTCTAATTACTGTACCGTAATGTATGGAATATCCGAAAGCTCCCTTTATTCTGCCAGTGTACATTTTGCTTCCTTAATTTAGTTTCAGACACTTTTATTTAGAAAAATGCATCAGTCAGGAGGCGACAAATCACAACCCCTCTTCAGAGTTAATTCCACTATTTTTAAGATGTATCCTAATGGCCAATTAATCTAGTTTAACAGTTACAATTTCCATTCAGTGTCTCTGATCGCTACCTGGATAAAGCCGTTGCTATGGGAGACAGTGGCTGGCTCCTGACACGAGCAGGGTTTAAACTAGCGATGTATAAAGTGGTTTTCTGGATGGATCTCACTGTCCAGGAGCCCTTGTCAAGGAGTGTGAGCCGCATGGTCTTCCTTCCTGGCAACAGATACTCAGCACCCAGGAGAGGACACGGATACCCTTCCCAGGAGCCCCAAGACTGGAAATATATACAGGGAACACCAGACTGAGGAGCTAGATGGATGGCAGGAAATCACTCGCTGGGGATGGGGCCCATTAATCAGGGACATTCCACCATCCCTGTAATAAAATGTATTTTTTTTTTACTTAAAACTAAACATGTGCATCATTGTGGCCCTGCGGAGTAGATTATTAAACTCGAGGGTAAGACTCCCATCTCCTCTACTAGTACAATTGTGCTTAGTTTCTCTTTAAATGATCCAAAACTAAACTGGTTTCCAGTTATTGCAGAGTCTACAGGAAGTGGTCGACGCACGGATTATAGCGTGGAAGTCAATCATGGCAGATTCTCAGCATCCCCAGTGCCTCGTCTTTCCCTGGGACCCTCTACATAACAGACACGCATGGATTTAGGCCAGCAGATCCTCCTAATATGTACGGTTCCCTCTGACCTCCTCTAAATAAAACAAACAGAGCAGACACTTCTCCCACATGTTGGAAACACACGTTCCGACCATTTATTCCCCAAGAAATAAGTTAATACATTCACAAGAAAAAACAAAATCAAGTCAGTGGAATCACTTTGCTGTACAATCTTCCCCCTGTACCTGTAAGTCCCCCAGAGAATTGCACATATCACTAAAACACTGTTTGACAAGTCCTCACACAAATTAAAACACTTGGGGAATAAAAGCCCTTTTATTCCTCCTCCAGGCCTCAGTCTGGCTCCGCTCCAGGGTTTGACACATTGTCTGGGGGTACTACCAGCTGGAATGTATTCTCCCTCTCAAATACTTATTCATTTCAGATGAGCTGCTTAACCCTGCGAGTGCCGCAGCTCGGAACATAATGCTGGGTCGGAGATAGAGGTACAGGAATAAGCACGAGAAGAACTCATGTGATGGTTTAATAATGGAGGGAGGTTTATGAAGTGAGGACTGTATACAATCATTTAAGGTCTTCTAGCTCTAACATGAGATGTTTCAATAAAAAGTGCTTTTATGTAAAAAAAAAATGAATAGAAAAGGAAGGATGTAAAACAATACAGACTAGGCAACTAGCTTCCCCCAGACAACTGTTTAAGGATCACAGCGGGGTAACTAGACTATAGCACCAGGGCCGGTACAGAACTGTGTACAGGGGCAGCCGCATTGATTCTACACCGATGTTGGCTGCGGACTACAGTAAGGTCACCGACGTTGGGTATTTTCAGTAGCCAGGCCGGTATTGTACCTCTCATTACAGCAATCTTGTTTATTTGAGTCCCATTAATTGACCCCTCTTCTTGCCTTATTTGTAAAAGGTTTACAAAGTATAGAATTCCTGGTGGTTTAAAACAAGTCAATATAGACTTAAACCTTCCATATAACTAGTAATACTTATGTACCACAGCAGAAATATTTTTTCAGGAGCTCAGGTCATTAAATAAAAGGAGTAAAGTGAATGGGTGAATCCCCCTTTAAAGAGGTTGAAATAAAGTTTGCGACAGACAGAATGTGCATTACGTTCCTATACGATAGTTTTACTGCAGACACTGGCATTTGCAAGAACGTGGCAGCTGACTGCTGCCTTGGCACGGCAAAGGTTAACACCGAGACCACAGAACTCTTTCTACTCTGCAGCCAAATGGCTCAATGCCTCATGTTCTAAATCACTTCCCGCTTCCAGCGTGAATACCAAAGGATTTCATTCTCACCACTAAAAGAGCAAAAAGAAAAAAAGAGAAAAGAAAAGTCTCACACTTAACCAGGAATAAAGCACATCCATATTCAAAGTGTCAAGTAGGAGGAGTGACGGGTTTGTATAGGGTGTACCCTGTTCTCAAACTGCCATTCACGCAAACTGGTGGTTGATGCCCACAGTCTAGGCAGACGGCGCCAGCTCAGTGACCTGCACGGATCTCATGGGTCCGGCCCAGCTTCAGTTATACACGAGGCAGCCCCCCAGCCAGGGGTAGTGGAGGGTGCAGTACTGGCATCGTACAGTGGTAGTTGTTCCGTCAGTGCCAACATGTCACAAGACCACACACTGCAGCCTGTGGGTACCAGACCCCCGGTCCCCGCGCCACTTTGTGTTTCTCTTCCGCTTCTGATTCTTCTCTGGAAGCTGTTGCCTGGTAAATATAGAAAGGATCGGTGGATGAGGCAGGAAACACAGTTAGAAATATTTGCAGAATATAAGTTAAAGTGGTTTGGGCATTAGATATTTGTGAGGGTTAGTGTCACTGCACAGTGCGGTCCGTGGACTTACAGGGGGGGGGCGGTTGTTAAGAGATTAGACAACTTTTAGCAGGGTATAATAGATTGCTATATTGTACAAAAGTCTACTCATTCTAAAACCTAATAGAATGCAAATATCCCCCCAGTTAAATATTGTTGACCAGGGATCCATTGATGCACAAATCATCATCTTGTGGTTACCTCCTTGCTGTGCAGGGCCACTAACTCACTGTATACTGAATGTGGGGTCAGTGTGCAAACAGTCAGAGCAGCTATCTCAAGCTCCAGCCAATCAGAGCAAAGCCGCTCATTCCGGTTACTTGTAGCCAGTAGTTTGTGCCGTGGCTCAGTTGTATTTATTAAGGGTTTTGATTTATTTTTAAAAACCCCAAAGGATTATTTGAAGAAACAAACACCACAACCCCTAACGATTATGGCGTGGGGGGATAAATGTTGAGGGAATGTGAAAGTCTTCCTGTACTATAAAGTACTTTTCCCTCTTAGTATGTGGGTGTATTTACTCTACAGTTATTAGCTGACTGAGTTTGCTGGAACATTGGTGCCACATACTTTACATTATGACGACAACCCCCAGTGAATACCCCCCATCTCCAGGGAAACCATAATCCGCTATTGCAGGTCCCTGATCTGACTGTAGGTTCCGGTTCCACAAGTGCAATTTACGTGAAACTCTAAGTCACACGGCCGTACTGCGGATGGACAGTGAGACAAACCGGAAGATTGTGCCCGAGAGTTGGGCTAACATCTAACCCTAAATTGGGCCCATAGGAACTTCAGTAGGTAATCATATCTGTCTTATCTGATCACCACTGTCGCTCTGAACAGACTGAGCTCTCTATGTCAGTGTGTTAATATAGGACGATTACATCATGAAACTAAATCACTAAACCGGATCTCACCAACTCACCTGATAACTCGCACCAGGTCATGAAAAGCTTTGTCCACATTCTGAGGTGGGTCCTTCGCACTAGTTTCAATGTAAGGAATCTAAAATTCAAAACAAAGGGTAGAACCTAAAGTGACCAGTCTATCCAGGACGCCTTTCTTAGGATTATCAAGTGCGTTCAACAAAACCAAACCTGTCAAGAAATAAATATAACTATCTAACTGCCTTTATGCAGAGATGTGAGCGCTCCATGAACAATCTGAGTTACACTAATTTATCATAGAACCACTGCTGGGTGTGGCCGACTTATTTCCTACCCACCAATCAGGAAGCAGCGTCTGAGTGAAACCAATCAGATGACTTGCCTCTATAATTAGGTCTATTTTATACAGTTCTGAATCTACACTTCAGGAAAGGGTGTTATAATAAAGGCCATATTGGTGACCATTTTCCCCAATTCTAGGGTCTCAGCAATTTAACCCATTAGCACTGAACCCTGAAAGATCAAGCACTTATTTCTATAGGTTCTCAGACATTCTGTATCTTACTTAGCTTCGACTTACCCACCATACTTTTCCCATCTCTCTCCCTCCTCGTGCATATATTCCAATCTGTTAATGTGCATTGTTTATTATTTAAAAAGTGTGGTTAATAAAATATTTTGCAAAAATACTCGGGGGGTAAATGTATTAATGTCCGGATTCTTCAACTCCGGCGAGTTCGGCGCTTAAATTTAAAGCGGCGCTGCCTTGTAAAGGGACACTTCCCTTTACAAGGCAGCGCCGCTTTAAATTTAAGCACCGAAGACGCCGAACTCGCTGAAGTTGAAGAATCCGGACATTAATACATTTACCCCCTGGTGTGTATTTGGGGTGATTGGGGAGAAGAGACTTATAGATCAATATACTGAAGAAATACACACACTGAAGTCTTTAAATGTATGTGTGTATGTATATTTGCCACATTTTAATGTCTAGCATCTGGCATTTTAGGACACGCCCTTTTGTATATTATTTCGTACACGTTTCAATGTGATTAGTCATTGACGAAATGGGTGCATTTCAATTAAAATGAGACTAAATTAAACCCTGGATCTTGAAGCAGATGCCTTTTGCAACACTAAAATTTAAACAAAACTTTCATAGCCTCAGGATATGATACAAATCTATTGATACAATTGCAGCGAATGCAAATGACACTGTTGAGCCAAGTTATAAAAGAGCAGCAAACATTGCATAATATGACTAAAAGGCAGAATATAATGTAATTAGTACGAGTTGCAGTAGAACAAACCAAAAAGAATAAAGTTACACGAAGGGGACAATCCCATTTAAGTTTCTAGGTCAGCGGCTATCTGCTCATTGTCCGCTAGGAGGACGATCCACCAGAGATCGATGCACTTACGTTATGTTTCACCGCCATTTCTCGTCCTTGTTCGCTGGAAATCTTCCGTAAGTGCATCAGGTCAACCTTGTTCGCGACCAGAATCATAGGAAAAGACTCTCTGAAACAAGAGGGACCGTGTCAAGGACTAAATGACATAATCTATGTTCAGCACCCGGACTGTACTATAAGCAGTCAGTACAAACTGGTCTGCAAGGGTCTTGTAGAACCAGCCAGTGGCCTGTTGGAATTTGTTACATTATAACAAACCTTTATATTGCTAACAGCACAGATACATAGACAAGTCAAATGGGTTACAATTGTACACACAGAATCAGTAGCTTATTAAGAGGGTAAATACACCCAGAGGGTAAATATCCAATTGTTTTAGAAATTTCTCCTGGTCTCCAGCAGAGATTTAGGTGAAGTAGATTGTATAATCCTCTCTCCGTCTACCCGCCTGTCCCTGACGTCTTACACGGGCTGTAAATGCTTAGTTTACTCGCTGAATTTACACATGTGCTATCTGGAAGTGTACGGACAGTGCTCATTGTCCAATTGTACCTTACACTGATACCCAATGACCAATACATGCAAATGTTCAATTGCATGAATACAATAAGTATAACAGACATATGAAACCAGTACATGTCAGATCTGGACGAGCACACTAAACACCTACGACATATGAGGCTACAATGCTAATCACTGTGCCACCCATTCATGAATATCTTTAGTGCAGTCAAAAAGCTGTGTAAATACCACATTCTGGAAAGGTTAATGTTTCAGTTTAGGAGCCTCTTTTTGGGCTGAAACAACTAGACCCCTGTACCACCCTCCCTCATAATGTGCTTGCTATCCTACAGTCTCACCCTCCCCAATATGATTGAATAATTCCCAACAGTACAACGATATCAGGAAATCTGTATAAATAAATTGTATTCACATTTGGTAGAGTGATTGGTGTTTATTTCTCACCTGTCTTTGACCCTGAGGATGAGTTGGTGAAAACGATCCACATGCTCAAAACTGGCTTTGTCAGTGACCGAGTAGACAATCAGGAAACCATCTCCGGTCCTCATGTACTGCTCTCTCATAGCACTGAACTCTTCCTGCCCTGCAGTGTCCAGCACTGGAGAAGATAGAGAGGTACTTACTCACTGAGCCAACTCCACAAACAGCCATCATTAACTGAACAGTTGTGACTCACAGGACCAGATACAGAGACCATAGCTCGGAGTGTTTCATGATCAGATGGTGTTAATTTACAAGAGCAAAAAATGTTTGTTAGAGTAAAAACAGTTTAAATAAGGCTTTGAGTATGGAGTTAGGATACTGAAAGACACAGCAGGAGGCTGCTCAGAACTGGCTTCTATAGAGTACAAAAGGTATCAAGTGTTATATGGGCAGCGCGGTGGCTCAGTGGTTAGCACTTTGCCTCACAGCACTGGGGTCATGAGTTCAATTCCCGACCATGACCTTATCTGTGTGGAGTTTGTATGTTCACCCTGTGTTTGCGTGGGTTTCCTCCGGGTGCTCCGGTTTCCTCCCACACACTAGTAGGTTAATTGGCTGCTATCAAATTGACCCTAGTCTCTCTCTATCTGTCTGTGTGTATGTGTGTTAGGGAATTTAGAGTGTAAGCTCCAATGGGGCAGGGACTGATGTGAATGAGTTCTCTGTACAGCGCTGCGGAATCAGTGGCGCTATATAAATAAATGGCGATGATGAATATATGGCAAAGGTACACAACATATAGAATATATATTTATATCATCTTACACACACCTCCCATAATTCTTTGTACACAGTACTTCCTTTTAGGTCTCAAACAAGGTAAGAAAGTTTAAAGAAAGAAGTCCCCATTGTCTTTAATTAGGGTATATCAGGAAATAAAACAATGGGAAAGAGGGGGGCTGGTATAAACCTGGGACACATGTGAGCCCTATACACCTATAAATGTGACCTTTTATACTGGATCATCTCATATTATAGGTTTGCCCTCAACCATTATTTCAAGATTATTTATACATTAGACGTTTCTTGTAGAGTAAAATGACCACTTTTACTGACCCTGTACATATAGATTGTACCCTCCCCCCCCCTTCCTGAAGGCCGATCAATCACTACAAGCTGCATTTACGTATCTGCGCAGAACAGCATTGCCAGGTGGGTGCGGCCCCACTCGGGGTGACGTCATAAAGGAGCGGCACTGATAAAAGGAGAACTTGGAACACAAAACCAACGGAATCTTGGCACAGTCAGATTATAACGTACTGACGATTTAACCTCTTCACTGGCGGCGCTGTCCAACAGGATACATGCAATATTTATTTAGGAAGTTCCTCACCCCTAAGGTGCGTTTGAAGCTTCTATTTCTGTGACCCAATATACAGCTTTAAAATTTGGGCTCAGAGTATATTTTCTATAAATGATTGGGACGTACAGGAGTTAATGGCCACATACCAGCGATGTTATAGGGCATGTTAGATACAACCTATTCTCATGAGTATCCACAACATCGGCACAATTCATAGAGTTACCGATTTAACCCCTCAGTGTCCATACACTAATAGCAGCCGGTGTCACTCAGGCATCTTCATGGAAGCGATTAGCAGCAGCTGTCAGGTCTGATTTACAGGCAGGATGTTAAGTGGGAAGTAACGAGCGCGGTGTTGTCAGGCTGCATTATACAGCGGTGATGAGGACCAGATTGGGATATTAAGGCACATTGTGCAGGGAAAGGTATAGACAGCCGCTGCCTTCAGTCCAGCCCTGTGACAGCTCCTCAATCATTGTAGCTTCGGTGCAGAAATCAGGATTCCTATACAAAATCCCAGCAAAACACCCATTCTAGAAGTTACCATATATTTACATGAACACTAAACATACAAGATGGCATCAGACATTCTATATCCCAGGAACTACGTTCCATTAGTCTATAAATGTTTAGCACAAAAGCTGGTTAATAAACTACAGTCACTTGCTCACATCAAAAATACTGTATATTCATTTATCACAGTACAGCTACATAGGAGGCCGGGGCTGATGCCGGCATTTACTGGGGAAAAAAATAAGATTGGAGTGATGCATTTCTACAAAGTACCATGCTGAAATCTGCAGGTGCACAACACATCTGTGATAGTAGGAGGAGGTCTCTTGTTTTGCAGAGAGCAGCAACAATGTAACAAAAATAAAACCCAATATATTTCTAATTGAATAACCTATGTTGTTGTAATAAATGGGGAAAGGGAGTGAGGTTTAGGAGAAAGTTACATTGTTTAATTTGTAACCATTTCAGAGATGCACAGTTGCTATATTTATAGAAGAAACTCAGTATAAACTTTGTTTGAAGCCTAGAAGTTTAATCTGTGCAGTTCCTAAGCAACCAGTCATGTCCCGCCCATTGTTGCATCACATTCCGGCGCAAAAGAGACCAATCTAGTCGGGGGCCTTGATTTTTTTTTTTTTTTTCTTAAAAAGAAAAAGGAAATGAAAACACATCTCAGTTGACTTAATGATTAACACCACAAAATAAATAAATATACAAATGTAGTTTTGTGTGAAATTATGAGGAGAAATAACAGACTGAGCAGCACAACGATGGCTGGATAGTGGTGGCCATTCACCACTCAGTGGGAGTAATGGCAAAAGCTGTCCACCAATCAGTGTGCAGGACGCAGTCACATGGTCTATACAGCCATGTGACCGCATGGCTGTATAGACCAATAGATTAACTTTATATTTATAAGGGTAAATTAATTAATTCTAGATCCGCCCCTGTTGTGGAAAGTATCATTTCAAAACCAAATGGGGATTCAGTAGTCCCTACACTGAGACAACCGGCAAGTGTCTGGAAACAGCTGTACACATTTAGGAGAACACTAAACAGAAGAGCAGTTACATTATCTCAGGTTTTATCTTTACAGTTATTCCCTCTAATCAGATACAAGATACTCAGAAGTGGAATTCTGTTTTACCATCGAGAATTGCCCACTCTCCGTCTATCTCCGTGTGCTTCAGGTAAGAATCTTCTATAGTGGGGTCGTAATCTGGCACAAAAATCTTCTGGAAAAATTGGATGGTGAGTGCGCTTTTCCCCACTCCTCCATCGCCCACCACCACCAGCTTGTACGTAGGTAGGTTCTCACTCAGGACCGCGCTGGTAGCCATGGTGGCCTCAACTGTGCTGGTACCTAATGGGGAAAGACAAAACAATGATTGTTAGACACAATGTAACACAGTAGGTGCATCGCTGAATGGGTTAAAGTTCCAGTCACATTACCAAATCCATGAGCAGGAACAGTGGAAGTGACCGGTCAGGTTATGTCACAGCTGCAATAAGTCTTTATAGTTTATGTTGCATATCCCCATTTTATGTAGCTCGGGTAGAAGTTATAGCAGAAGTGGACTTTGTAATATTCAATAATCAGAGCATTGGTCCGATATCATTACACAACTTAAATTCTTGGTACCAGAAAATAAATGAAAACTGCTGTTTACCAATTATTTCTGCATGTATGTTATTCTCACTATGGGGTCAACAAAGTTAGGAAGAAATCCAGCTCTGCCCTAGCCCAACTCTAACATTCTGTGTAGATATGGATTTGTACGATTGCTCGACTGCAATTTCTCTACCTGGGCAAAGTCTGCACCCAACTCTAAAAATCAGCCATCGTCTACAGTCACCGTGAGGAGCACCGCTACACAATTTAATTATGTGGAACGTCAGGGGCTGTTTAGGAAATGACTCGACTAATTTTTAAATGTAAATTTAGTCTATATTAGACATAATGTACAAAATTATGGAAAGACTCATTTAGAAATCCAGAAGATCCCATGTTGGTGTTTGCAAGGGAAAAGCTCTTTTAAGGTTAAAGACTTAGGGGTATATTTACTAAACTGTAGGTTTGAAAAAAAATGGAAATGTTGCCTATAGCAACCAATCAGGTTTCAGCTGTCATTTTGTAGAATGTACTAAATAAATGAGAAATGCTTGAATCAGATTGGTTGCTATAGAAAAACCATCTTCACTTTTTTAAACCAGCTTCGTAAATATACCAATTAGAGTTAAAGTTGTTGGCAGTCAATTAACCTACTAGTCTGTTTTTTGGAATGTGGGAGGAAACAGGAGCACCCACAACAACCCATACAAACTCCACACTGGCCCTGGTTGAGAATCAAACTCATGACCCCAGCACTGTGAGGCAGAAGTGCTGTCCATAGAGGTCTATACCTCTACAAGACCAGGCTTTGGGAACTTACAATTTTGTTCAGCTAATGAGCCATAGACAATACGTATAAAAGCGGATACACAAGTAAGGTCATATGCGCCTCTGTTCGTTAATGGACTCTCCGATGTAGAGATGGCTACGGATACAAGCTGAATATACACTTGTCCACAATTCCATTGTCTGGGATCACATTCCCAGAAAACACTGAAGAACCCTCCTGAAGGATTAAAATGCCAGGAATGAGCTCGTCTAGATGGATTCCACTGGGACTAGCAGCAATTCTGCATATACTTCTCTAGAGAAGTGTTTCTCGTATCTGTGGCAACCTGTGATGTCTAAATTGCCTAATCCCATTATAAAACTCCCTCAAAAGACAGACTGCAGCTGTAGAGTCCTGAAGCCCCCTCCTCCATCCAAGCATCTCACCCACCCCCAAAGAAAGCTGAAGCATCTGGGGCACTCAAGAGCTAACAAATCCTACTTGTCCATAATGTATTATTGCCAGCGTTAAAGACTCATTGGATTCCCAGGTTATCTGGGTTTATGTAAAATTGTTTCATCTCTTCAAAGTGCCAATAGCAATTACCCAAAAAATGTAGAAAGAAAGTCTCCTGAAATTTTGCTCTTGGAGAAGATACTTTGAGCTCAATGTGTCATCTCCAGACGACACGATATATGTTAGATAAACCCTGCTTTCTATATAGGACACAAACTGGATTCTGGCCTTATCTGCAAAGACTGACAGCTGTGTGACGAGTACTTAGATCACATGTGTACAAGTTGGTGTTTCAGAAGTTTGATGGTCAAGTGTTTCCAAACTTATTATGGGCCGAGTCTAACAGGACAGACGGAACCAGCCATTGTCCAACATTAGTTTAGTTACTTCTTTCCCCTTCGTGTTCCATACACCCATGTTTTAGGCCAAGAAGACTGCAGAGCAGTTCATTCAGAACGAGTGACATCACAGACCTGCATGGCAGCACAGTGGTTAGCACTGCACCCTCACAGCACTGGGGTTATGGGTTAGATTCTGTATGTTCTCCCCGTGTTTGTGTGGGTTTCCTCCTGGTGCTCCAGTTTCCTCCAAAGACATACTGGTAGGTTTATTGGCGGATGTTAAAAAGGACCCAAGGGTATGGAATTTAGACTAAGCTTCAATAGGGCAGGGACATCTATATGGATGATCAAATATTAATATATGTACAATGCTGCTTAATATAGCAGTGCCAGAGGTCAAAGTGGTAATTCATAAGCGGCCGTATGGAAAACGTAACGGGAAAGTAAGTGGAATGTGATAGTGTTACAATGATGAAGGCAGTAGGAGAGTAGCGGTATGTCATACCCCCCACTCCCACCACTGGGAGGCGCTATATAATTAATCTTAGTCTAAAAGCTACAGCAGATGACTGCCACTTATGAATCCAGTTCACAGAGCTGGCACAGAGTTAAACTGGGAGGTAACCCCCCCCCCCCCAAAAACAAAAACAAAAAACACACAACACTGTTCACATCCAGGAATTGTTTGTGGTTCTGCAGTTTCCTAGATTACCAATCATCTGCTCTGTATCTGCACTTTCTAGTGTTCCTGGCGCCAGATTCAACCCCCCACATTAACCAGCTCAGCAGCTGCCAGCGTGAAATGGCCCAATCCACCTCCCATTCACAACTTAATACAACGGCTGCAAGAACCAGAATGTGAGCACAACACCAGTGACCAGTGTGAGAATGTACAAATAAAAGTGAATTTGTAATGAACGCTTCTTGCAGCATTAACCTCCCACAAGTCTCAGCAAGAGGAGAGCGGTGATGGGAAACAGAAGACACGGACGGTCTGATCAGCTGCTGAGGACAAATCTTCTGTCCGATGCTCAGAATTAGGGGAATATTTATTGTCTTCCACAATTATTTCATTCCTTATCGCGATAAGGAACGATAGAGTGAGCATTTATATAAAGAGTGTTCTACTGGGACAGCAGTCACTATAAACGGCTGTCCTGGCGCACACATATTTTAGTCATGTCCTATGGTCACTTTGTGATAGTGACCAGGGGAAAGTGGGTAAGAAGCGGTGAGGGATCTGAAGATCCCTCTACCACAATGCTCTCCCCATAGGCTTCAATGACCAACTCCATCTTCAGCTGGCATTAGCCATCGGGCACAAGTTCCAAAAATCTTTGATCATCAGAACTTGTTAGATTGTGCAAAATAGCAGTCCCCATAGAAAGCTGTGCGTTCGAAGACACCGGGACTGCAGCAGATATTGGAGATATCTGTCCAATAAATTTGAATGATCCTTAAAATATGTACAACACCCAACACCATCCATTTCCCTGGGCAGAGGGCCTAAAAATTAACCAGATAGTGGGGTGTTTAATAAAAAAATAAATAAAAAAAATCAGTTTTATAAACTCCCGGGCCACATGTAATATGAAATAAACAGAAACGTTGGTACCCACAGACTGCCAGCGAGAGGCAACGCATCCACTTACAGTGAAGAAACTATGCCAAAAATACACATTTTCCTATACAAATATAAGTAATAAGACAATGGTGAAGCAGATCAGAGAGATATATAGACCTTGATTTTGCACAAAATCTTCAGTAATATCATTAGGTTTAGTACTGATACAGGGCAGGGGCTGCAGGCCTATCTCTGGGCATTATACCACCATTCTGAAGATCGAGGTAACATGTACATAGATATTACAGAACATCTTAATGCAGAGTAATCTCCGTTCAGTGCTCAGGATGGAGCAGACAGATCAGTGTGGAGGAACCTCAGACTGAGCCATGGACATGAATATCTGACTTAAAGCTAGAAGAACCTGCAGACCTCAGTAACTACCCCTACTGGCTGAAGGAAGGCATTACATAGACCAGGAATAAGTTGGGCAGTGCATTTCCTAGCAGGATAAATAACTCAATTTTAGTAAAGAGGTAGAGATCTAAAATCTTAATCTTCAAAACAGACGATCCATCATCATATACAGTATATAAGTAGTAATTATTCCCTGCAGTTATCAAACAAAATATTCCCAAGATTCTACTATAATATTGGCTCTAGTGTTAAGTGCTGTATCCAGCTGGAAACTGCCTCATTCCTATGTTAAAGTCGGTCTCCTACACACAATAGCCCTAGAGGCAGCCTATAGTGAGTGCATGGCATTATTAGGGTTTCATGACTGGAAGGATCATCATCAACATTTATATAGCGCCACTAACTCCGCAGCGCTGTACAGAGAACTCACTCACATCAGTCCCTGCCCCATTGGCGCTTACAGTCTAAATTCTCCAACATACAAACACACAGACGTGGGTCAATTTGTTAGCCAATTAACCTACCAGTATGTTTTTGGAATGTGGGAGGAAACCTGAGCACCCGGAGAAAACACGGGGAGAACATACAAACTCCACACAGATAAGGCCATGGTCGGGAATTGAACTCATGACCCCAGTGCTGTGAGGCAGAAGTGCTAACCACTGAGCCACCGTGCTACCCATAGATTATATGTTGTGCATTAATATTTTAGCCATTACAGATTAGTAACATACATATTAGATAGAATAATCCATAAACGACATTTTGTACCTCTTTATGCGAGAAGGATAATATGCCTTAAGACTTCTTATTGCAGTCAGGTAAATTGAAGTGTAAGGGAAACTACAGAAACTTATTGAATCCCTGGTCAGAGTTAAATCAGATTTGAACCAATCTATTGTGGTTATAATGGATGTTTTTATTGGCATTTTCATCAGTAATTAAAGGTCTAGCTGTGAAGGCCACAACGAGGTGCGAGTGGGACAGATGGGCAGGGTGCGGGGGTGATCTACGGCACCAGAATACACAAGAAATCTGAGACTCTGAACAGAATCCATCAGAGAATAGATCACATTAGGGTCATAAACAACTCAAATCTGAATAGGAAACATTAGTTTCCCCATCTTACAGTAGAATAGAAAATATAATCTATAAGACCTGTTAAATGAGGAGATCTTGGATTCTCACTCCTGATTTAGAAAGCACATTATTTAAAATATTTTTTTTTGTGACTTGTCCTTTTAAATTCAGAAGCAAAGCTGAGAACAAGTTACTGTCAGGAGAATGAAGTCACATCACATGATCTGCGGCTGCCAGAACTCTCTGCACCGCGAGAGGCACCAGAACATAATTCTCTCTCGGATCCTGGCACCTTCTCCAAGGTCTTGGGATGCGGAGGCTCCATCTATGCAGCTTCCCGGCAACGTGGCAAAGAGCTGAACATTTCTTTCAAGCTGTCTCAGATCCTTTCAACAATCAAACTGGTTACGAATGTTAATTAGATCTCAGAGAGCTGGATGTTCAGATGGATGATAGAAGAGAATGGAGCTAATTGGTGTCTATTTGCTGAAATGCAGAACGTTAACCAATTCATTTCCAATCAGTTCAGTAATGTATACAAGGGGTAGGAGGTTTTTTGGGTCTTTACAGCCCTAGGAAAATAAGACGACTGTCCCCATATTGTACACACATTGTGAGGGGCTCTCTTATGTAGCACTGTTAAGGTGGACCCTATCATTCTGTGCCATAACCCAGTATCACTGAGGTGTGAGGCACTGCATTCCCATGAATACTGGTTTAGCTTATAAGAGGACTGCCTCTATTGTGAGATTGGTATAAGATCCTGGCTGTAATGTCTCAAAACTGGAGGGAAGTAGGTTCAGAGGAAATAACTACTTCACAGAAAGGGTAGTGGATAAGTGGAACAGACTCCCATCAGAGGTGGTAGAGGCTAATACAGTAGAGCAATACATGCTTGGGATAGACCTAAGGATCAAATAAGGTTTAAGGTACCATAGGTTGAAATATGGGCAGACTGGATGGGCCAATCGGCTCTTATCTGCTGGCAAATTCTATGTTTCTATGATTTATTTTAATAGACAATAGTTGGGGGGGGGGGGGGGGTATAGAAAGATTATATTATGCATCTTGCACACATACTGTAAGTGCACCTGTACACAGACTGTCACACAAGCGCACACTTCACACCAATCCTGCGCTCTTAAGTACCCAGCGCACTATACTACATGGGAAACTTTGTGAAGGAGCTTCTAGTGCTCTGTTAAAGGACAATTTAGAAGTTGGTCTATGACTAATAGTCGTTTTTTTACGCCTGTGTACGAACACCAACTACCATGATAATTTTCTAGAAATGCTGCCAATTTCTATTACATTATAAAGATCTAAATACAGAGGGAAGGCGCTGGAATGGACTGAAACAAATGTGTCCAATTTGGACCATACAAAAAAGCCCTATAAAGACACATTGAAGCAGGTTGTACTCACATTATGATTTATGGACACAAGTCTTTAGTTACCATAAAACTGAGGTAGTAACTGAGAAAAGCTGTAGAGGATGTGGGAGAACAGATAGGATTGGACACACACTAAGCTCACATTACAGTTTGTCTGCACAGCCATATACACAGACTATACACTTTGTGTCAAGACCGAAAATGCTATTAATAAAAAACAAAAACCTCAAAATCATACCCGCCATGTGCCTTGTAGTAACAAGGAGCGCCATTGAGGGGATGAGCTAATAATTAGAAGAGTGTTAGCAGAATGCGCCGTACGATCTCATGTTTCCAATAATGAACCGCCGGATCCGAGAAAGGACACTTTGTATGACACAACTCTCATGCCATCTGCTGCAGGCTGAACACAATCATCCAGTGGATTTGTTGAAATCTGCTGAAATGAAGCCACATCTGCACTTAGGATGAGATGAGTGGGACAGCTGGTGAGGGGAGGGGTAGGAAGACCAATCTCCTATTTTAGTTGTCTGACTGAGAAGCCCATTACCATCACGCCTGTCTATACAGGGCTCGCCTGTGGGAGCTGGAAGTCATTCAGCCCCTTGACACAAAAGCCAGATTGTGGGCAATTAAATGTAAATGTTATGCTGTAAGGATTACAACTTGCTGTGTGCAAGTGGCCGGTGCCCTTTAAAGTTTAAAGTGGTTAGAATGGTAGCACAGTGGTTAGCACTGCTGTCACTCAGAGCTGGGATCATTGGTACAATTCCGACCAGAGCCCCATCTGTGTGGATTTTGTATGTTCTCTCTGTTTTTATTTGAATTTCCTCCAGGTGCTCTGGTTTTCTCCCAAAGCCCAAAAACATACTGCTAGGTTAAACTGGCTTTGGACACAATGGACCCAAATCTGTGTGGTAGACAATTTAGACTAAGCTACGGGACTGATGTGAATGATTGGATGTTCTCTGTAAACTCTAAACTTATTCCACGATATCCAATACCTGTCTTGGAGTGAGGTGAGGTCACATTAGGGGGTGGGGTTACAGGGGCAAAGGATTTGTAGAGGGGGGTTTCCACACCACACCGCCAGTGGGCGTGGCCAGCATGCATGGGGGCATGGCTATAATTTTAGACAGCGCTTGGCTGCTCTCCAACTGGGAAGCGGGGCCAGGGTCCAGCCACCTCAATTATACAGTGCTCCAGACTTTGAGGGGGGTTTCCAGGCACTATGAACCCCCCCCCCCCCCCTTCAGTTTGCCTATAGGTTATACAAGTATAGATACTGTCACTAATATTAAACCATCTCTCACTGACGATTGGACGCAGAGCGTAAACTTCTAAGAGAGCACGATGGGGAGAATGAAGAGAGCCAGCTAGGAACCCACAACCAATACTTGTCTCCTGGCCACACAGCTTGAAAGGGACAAGTTACATAGAGAAGAAAATACAGCTAGTCCTTGGCGTTGTGATAGGATAAAATGATGAAAGGTGTTTTTGTAGACACTAGAAATAATGTCTCTCTCTGAACACAGGATTCTGTTTTGGGTAGTGACAGTCGCTTACTGGATAGAGATGCCAGAGAGTAAGTGCATTATAATTACTTGGTCTGGATCCTAACCTCTCAGATATTGGGCAGATAAGTCCAGCCTCAGACAGCTCACAGGCCCAGAATAGGGAAGGTTACACAGGTGACAATGTAGCCCTGTGAGGGACACGATACATGGCCATCAACTAAATGGAGATTGGTTCAGACATCAGTCTACTGACCTGCATCACATGACCGTATGACGTCACTCTTGTCAACTACATAAACCTGCGCCAACCACGACTTAAAGGAAGGTAAAGGAACGGGGACCTTAACATTGAAAGAAACTCATTTACAATGGGGCATTGCAGTAAATTTCCTTTAAGCCGGCAGCAACCGCACTGGTCATCACCCGCACTCTCTAGACAGCCATATTGGTTCAGCCCATAAATCCATCGCTGGAGGCATGACACCTCGTGCCTCAGTGAGGTCACTAGAATTCATAGGTCAAGTAAAATATTCTGTCATCAGCTTATGCTGCAATTACATCAGGAGTTTAGTGAATTGATATATTGAAAACCAGGAATCACTGCGACAATATCGCTATGGATACACCAAGCGCTGTCACAACATCTCACCGAACATTAACTCTTTCAAACAATAGACAACTAAGACTACCAGAGCAGGGACAGAACGGTGCCAACTTACACCCCCTAAGCAATTAAGCAGATTAACTGATGTGTGCCAGGCATCCCATCTACACAGACATCAGCATGACAGACTGAATGGAGGAGGGTGATGGAAAAAATACCAAGTATTTGGATTTATCGATAGCGATAATGGCTACAAAAGGACAACTCTGGAGCCAGCGGTAGCCGCCCAGCACCATTTATCCTGCATCTTTTTTATTTTTTTTAGTGAGACAACTCCTAGATTAGAATGTAAATAGCCATTAAAAAGGTCACCGTCTTAATTATTTAGACTCGGAAACCATTAACAAAAACAGTGAGGGTGAATAAAACCCCCAAATGGGCAACAGGTAATATGACATCTTAAGGACAGTGGGCAGATGGAGGGAGGAGACCAGATGCAAGTCTACAATAGGCCATTATGTGTGACAACGCGACTGGTGGCCGCTGGTTGGCGCGTAATGTGCAGGGCAGTCGGTGCTTTGGGTATTTTCTTTCAAGGTCTTGCAGTAAATTCTGCTCCCAGTTATACAAGTATGGGGGCAGCACTGCACAGAGAATAAATAATCATTCACTGTCCCATTGGAGGTCACTGTGTAAATTCACAATTAAACTACCAGTATGGTTCTAGTGTGGTGGAGAAAACCCACAGATAGGGCCTTGGTCAAGATCGAACCGCCATGCTCTGCGTCAGCAATGCTAACCACTGTGCTGCCCCAAATGCAGAGATAACATTTCAGTGCTCGCTACAATCAGTAAGGTTAAGGGGTAGACTTTCAGGAGCAGCCCTACCGTCCCCCCTTGCCAGTACTGCACATAGAAGATACCAAGGGTTGGCACCCTACCACTCTAATCAGATTATATAATAGATACCTTATGTATAATACTGGGGACGCTAG
This sequence comes from Mixophyes fleayi, assembly GCF_038048845.1. Classification (NCBI taxonomy): domain Eukaryota; kingdom Metazoa; phylum Chordata; class Amphibia; order Anura; family Limnodynastidae; genus Mixophyes; species Mixophyes fleayi. The sequence continues at coordinate 150,374,103 of NC_134408.1, read as the reverse complement.
AGTAATTGTAGACTAAGCTTGGGCAGGGCCCTCTTACCTCTATGTATTACCTCTATGTATTATTGTTACTGTTTGTTCCCAATTGTAAAGCGCTACAGAATCTGCTGGCGCTATATAATAAACGTTGATGAATTGTGATTCTGTTTTGCAACAGTTGCTTGATTATCACAGTGTCATAACACCCACACTACCAGCAACATAGTGCAAATGCCAGGAGATCTAAGGACAGTGCGCCTTAGCACTGCTAGCGCCAAACTAGGATAAAACAATTGCTGTGCCCAGGTCACACACTGCTGCATTTGATGCGATTTTGGATACAGATTCTCTTGTGTCTTTACGGGTAAATAGGAAACTCAGTTACAGACTCCCAGATGCAAAACCTAGTGAAAACAATTATATTAAATGTGTTTATAAACAAACTTCAAGTTAAACAAACGTGTGTATTTTTTGTTTTAGAGAAAAGTGGTGTAATATACACAGTTTCAATTAGGTTTATAGATTTGGCTACAGAAGAGTTGATTGTAATGTGGCATTTTCAGTTTTTGTGGATTAAGGTCACTAATTCCAATACTGTGGTGTCCTTACTCCATGCTCTGAATATTATTAATACTAGCAGGGTTACATAAACAGGAAAACATTACAGAAGTGGAGTCACAGAAACTGAGGACATGAATTGTTGTGTGTTTTGCAACCAGGGACCACAAAATTGTACAACTTGTGTTTATACAACCAGTTGCTTCCTAAATTGTGTGCTACATGTAGCAAAAGCTCTCTGCAAACTAAGGTCAGCCTTAAACGTTGAGCTAAAGCACAAAAGTGCCACTTTTATATAAAACTTATATAACCGGAGTACAGCAATGACTGAGTGAGATAGAGACGCTATATTCCGATTACACAAGCCTTTGCTAACTAGTTACAGCCAACATAAAGTCTCCAATTGTGTGGAGATGCGCAGAGAAGGGGTTTAATGGCCATGCTCCATTTTTTTAAGAGTGTATTTTGTTTAAAGCGTATATACCAAGCAAAGAATCTATTGCATCTATTTATATATGCGATAATTCACACACAGTGTAAATTAGGAGATTGGAAGCCACCGTGTTTTGGGATTATATAAATACACCAAACCACAAGGCGAATACAGGTAACATCTGAGATCCATATCAATTAAATTTATAAGAAGTTATTCCTTCCACTAAAGCCATGGGGACTCACCATTTACACCGATCACAGCATCACTTCTATGTCATATCTCTATCACATATTTCAGTCACTCAGTTACTGTTTAGTTACACACCTATTGGTGTTAAAACTCTGCATTTAAGATGCGTTTCCAACACAAGTTTTGTACAAGGAAAATGTATGTGAAGAAAAATCATTGTACCAAACGAGACCGGAAAAATTTGCGTTTAACAAGCGTTGTGCGTCAATTATTTTTGACCACTTCTAATTCAGGGCAACGCTGTTGAAGACTTCCATTCATCTCGATGGGAGCGTGTTCTAAATGCAATTGGATGACATTAACAAGCGTTTACGTTAAACAAGATAACTTCCTCTTTTTTTAGTCACATGTTAAAAAAAACAAAACCCCCCAAAACATACATGAAATGCGTAAACACAACACGCTTTTCATGCATTAAAAGATGCAGATCAAACAATTGTAGGTAAGTAGCCTTAATGATACAAATGTTTGGTCTTTAAATATCCTGTAACAGGTAAACAGAATTGTCAGAAGAACTTTTTACCTGTGGTGTATAAGGAGAACAGAGGATGGGACAGCGATGATTTGAGCTGGGTACACACTACAGAAAATTTCTCCCGATGTTATATCGGAAACTATGTTACCAATAATTGAAAGTCCCAATCAGCCAATTCCTGTGTACACACTATACACGTTTTACACGATTTACCTTCAGATCTGTGCTCTTCATCCCTCAACCATTGGCTTAAAAGATTGTGACCCTGTAAACTCTATGGAGATCTGTGGACACTGCTGGTCTTGAGTGTACACACTGCAGAACGGAACAACATCGATCCATCGTTTATAGAGATTTTTTTAGTCTGGTTATAAAAGTCTAATGAAACGATACGATACGCTTTGGTGCGATAAAACACGATCGTGGAAGCGTACACACTAATGCAATATCGGACCTTACAGTTTATCATGTGATTGGCACAATAATCCGGTGAAAAAACTGTAGTGTGTACGCAGCTTTAGAAACAAAATTAGATTCTCTCTAAACGAGTTTATTTCCTGGAAAAAAAAAAAAAAAAGTGTGAAATACTTTTCCCTTACTCAACAGAAGTTTCTGCAGCCTGGTTTACTGGAGGTAGGAAGCAGAACTTGTGCTTTCACAGTGCTTTTGAAACACAACAGAAACATGACACACTATTGGGCAATATTCAAATAATTGCCAATTAACTTGCAGTTTAATGCATGAGCAAAAAAAAAACCAAAACACATTACAAACTTGGTCATATCTTTTTTTGGCTGACTGGACCTGACGTCAATTGTAGCTGAACAGTTTCACAACCTGCCCTGTCCCGGCTTCAACATGCCACAGGTAGGCAAACTATAGCTCTCCAGCTGTTGTGAAACTACAAGTCCCAGCATGCCTTGACAGCTACAAACACTTTTTTAGATTTTAGTTCCACAACAGCTAGAAAGCCGCAGCTTGCCAACTTATGCAACATTATAAACCTGGACAGCTACAAACACTTCTACAGCCAGCAATTCCACCCTCCCCTTATCTTCAACACAGAAAAAAACTTAAGGAACTGATGGAATTGCAAAACTAAATAGTATTAATAACAATTCACAACAGTACTTTGGTTCAACAGAAAACATATACTGAACACACCTCAATAGTATAATCCCAGGGTACCAGAATATGGGGGCCCTGTGAATGATCTAAAAGAAGAGATATTTAGGGAACTGAACCTTTTAACCCCTGATTGCCCACTTCGCACAGGATTTCTAGTTTGCTGATTTTGTATTCCCATTGATGGTATACATTATCTATTGTGTGGGGGGGGGGTGTCTAATGTTCTGCAGAAGGGACTTGGGGGGGGGGGGGGCTGTACTTAGAACACCCACATTCCCTGTAATGCTCGTTTTGTAATGTGTCCAAGAACAAGATAGCATCTCTAAGTCATTACAAATGGCAGGGGTACAGACCACTCCTGGCACCCACAGGGTTAAACGTGGATAATGATGAGATCATTGATTGTTCCAGCCAAGATCCTTGTATCCCATTGTACCCATACTGGTGGGACCTGGGTGCCAGTCATCCCCTGGGTGCAAGGCTATGAGGTTACTGGTTCTGCCTGTACTCACCAGACGTATCCCCAGGCAGGCTGCCCCTCACACAGGTCCTCTCACTGCATAGTGTGACATGGATTGGTCCCCCACCAAAAAAAAAAAAAAAGTAGGGACTGCTCCCACCAGCTCCCTCCCTCCCTTCTACGGGAGCTACTGCAATCTAATGCTCACTTTCTACGCTAACCATTCTTTATATTGCAACAGCTGATGCTAAAAATAGATGCTGTCCGGGGGAGACACTTTCACTACCCAACTCCTTTACAGAGGTCTTGTTGCTCTTTATCTCTTGTCCTTCCTATAAGACATAAGAATGGACAGTTTGCTTTATCCATCAATGAGTTTCACCCGGTCAGTCACTGAACTGATACACTGAAAGATGCAAGTGAAGGAGTCCTCCCCTCTCGGGTACAATGGACTCTTCCACAAGCTGTGCCCTCAGTACGTTGCTCTTAAGGTGGCCCGGAGTTGTGACACAAGATAAAGTCATTGCATGAAGATTCAGTGGTTTTATAATGTACAGAACAAATGGTACGTTGAATTATTCGTGGAAACACATGTCAGTGTTTGTTTTTTAGTGCACAGAAGAAGTGATTAGCGCCTTTGTTCTAGGACGACCTTAAGAAAACCACTCCTTGTACAAGACCGGTTATCTGTCATTCTGTGCCTGCCTGAGGCTATAGTACTGGGTGCCTGCAGAGCAGGGACTGGGTGCTCCTAGGTTCTGTTATCTAGGGGTGCCCAGCCCTGCAATGCAATGCCTGGACTCATACAATGCAATTCCTTACAGGTCACATTGTGACTCAGCTGCTCACATGATGTCCTGTGTGTCACTTATTGCAGGTTTAGAACTAATGTGTCACATATTGTTGTATTCTACTCCTTAATGAGGCCAATTCCTCTGTATATAGAAGTAATTGACTGATGTTAGACTGTGACCATGAGTTGTCTCTATTTTGCACAGTTTGGATTTTCCCAAACCTCCTTAATGTCCCTCTTTTCTTATTACATCTGATGTATAAGAGCTGTATAAATAAACACATTAAACTGCAGCCAATATGTGTCTAGCTGGCTCCTAACTGTGTATTAGCGTCCGCCCTGTATAGTGTGTTTTATGGTTCCTGTGAAACTCAGATGTTTATGCAGTGCTGAAACCCCTTGCTTTGTGTAATAACTGCAATAATATTATTCTTATATAACAATTATATGTAACTTTATGTAACACATATCTTGTTAGTCAGGGAAAACAAAACGTGACAGTTTTACTGTCTGTATCTCTTTCTCTTAATATGTTGACATAGAAGATAGAAAATAAAGTTTTTTGTTTTTTTTCTTTTACTTTATTCAAGAAAGTGGAGAAAGAAGTTTTTCCAGTCCAACTTTTTTCCCATTGCTTTTCCTCTGTGACTAATTCATATTTACCGCTGGTTTTAATGTAGAAATCATACAATTTGACTTTGTCAAATGTATCATCACTCTTTGTAAATACGGTTAAAAATTAATTGTCATTCCTATACATCCCAATTGTGAAGCGCTACGGAATTTGCTGGCGCTATATAAATAAATGTTGATGATTCACCTTGGGTTAGACACTTGGTGCGACTGATTGGCAAATTGGTTGGTGTTTTAATAAAAGTAGGGGAATAGCGCCTGTCTTTTTTCTATGTTGTACTTTGTGCGACTGTCTATCAGGGCGTGGTCAGAGAAATTCAAAAAATCTAATTAGAAGCATTACTTATATAACTTAAGACTGAGCTACATAGGACCGTTAACTGTGCCAACACCCAGTTTAAATGTCTTTATCGATTGTACTGGTCTACGACTTTTCTGAATACAGCGGTATGAAGGTTTGGTTTTATAAGTACTGTTTTAAACATAATTTTTTGCTAATTTAGCCCTATATTTTTGGGACCTAACCACCTTGGCAGAGAATTGGGATTTGTGTGAGCTCCAAACTGAAAAGCCTGGACTCTTGCAATCCGATTGAGAAATGATCCATTAAGGTGAAATCACCAATCTGATGATGGCTGTAACGTCTTCAGTTCTCTCTCATTGCTGATGGATGATAATTGTTACACTGTGTCACAGACTGTAACTGGAGACAACGTCAGCATACTGTACAGTCGGTGCTGAAGTGGGCAGGATGCAGCAGGGATACCCCAAATTCGGGAGCCCCCCAGACATTACAGGAGAGTGGGTAAGAATGGCTTTAAGATCATTTAATGCACTATATGAAAACCTCTCAACTGAATGTTTAAAACAAGGATCCTAACAGAATTGTTAACGTATTTGAAGCAATTCTTTTGAATGGTTTATTAGGAGCCTATGAGCATTTTTCTCTAGCCAACACCAGATACTGGATGTGGTATAGGGAGAAAATAACATAAAACAAACAAAAAAAACCACAAAAACAGCTGTGTGTTTTTTAAAGGAGAAATCCTCCATCTGCACATTGCTCCAGGGGCAAAACTGTTTAGTTAAACTTTACATAGTACTAAAATATATACAATAATCGTGTTTTTTCTTTGGTTTGGGGCTGGCGTCATCCTCTGATATTGAGAAATAATCTTCAGTTGCGGTTATTTCCTACAGCGCCGATGTGCCGTTACCCAGAGTAACCAACTGAACGTTTACCCTAGAGGCGATCAACGATGGTTACTGATTGGTTGCAACGAGACATGGGCAATTAGCGCCATGGTAGTAAATAACTCTGACTTTTCAGTTGTGCAAAAAATAAATAGTTTTATATATTTTGCAATCAAGCTGAGCAATCCAGAAATCAAAGAGTTTAAAGATCAGTCTCCTGGGGACCCCTCCCTGATAATCCTGCGCCTACAGGATGTTTCCTAGAAAGTTCCATTTTTAATACTGTCATTTCCAGGTTGCTTTGCTTAGAGGGAACAGTGTTCACCAGCCTATCAGATCACTGTGAGGTTAATCAGACGAGCTCTGACGATTATAGCAGTAATGAGAGGTCATTAGCTCTGCTCCGTGACAAGTTTTCACTAAGTAACACCTGCATGTATAAAACACTGCATGAGTGACAGACTGGAAAACACTACACTACTGATGTAACCAGGACCTCGGGCATCATTCATCTACTGAATAAAACAGGAGACTTTATTATGTATGAAAAGTATCTTCGTAAGCTTTTTTTTGGAAGTTTACCTGTAACAATGTGTATAGGGACAGGTGTGATATTGTGAGATGGATTTTATACAAGAATATTGTGTCCTGAGAAGCCACTAGACATGGAGAATACTATGTTCTCTGTTTTTTAGGAAACCATTTTTTTTAGTTGCTCAATGCATGCTGCCATACTTTTTAGAAAACACGTATCCATATTACAGGGCAGTGGAGAACTAGTACACTAGTGCCGTATCTTGGGGTAAAACAAGTAAGATCATGAGCTAATGACAAGCTTTGCGTTACTTGTGTGTTACGGGTCTTTCAAGGAGAAACGAAGTCTAGAAAACATTCTCTCACCCTGGTGAATGTAAGTAAATGTACCCATATGCACGCACTTTCTGACAAACTTTTGCGTCATGTCTCCTGCAATGCATCGTTCACAATCTTTAGGGCTCAGTAAAATACAATGGAGGCCTGAGGGAATATATACTATTTATATTTAAAATGATCCAATTTTCCAATCACGAATGTTAGGAGAGAGATAAATCATATACACGTACCCTGCGTGAGTAAGGAAGCCGCAGCCAGTCAAAAGGGCGTCTTTATTCCAGACCCAGATAACCCCTTACACTACTGACTGTATATCACTGTACAGCTGAGTACACTGAGCTGCAAGTTTCAGTATCTCTGTGTAAAGAAATGGTTCAGTTAATGTGGTATTACGCAGGAGCTTTGAACTCCGGAGCATTTCCACATACTGGGCCACATATTTTTTAAAAACTCACGTAATTTGGCGATACGCACGGCCATATTCAACTAAGTGAAGCAGAGCTGAAGAGACGTCTTCTGTACCTGTTCCCGTATTCGTTGCATAGGCAAACTGAGAGGGGGTTTCCTAGTGCCCGGAAATCCCCCCTCCAAGCTTGGGGCACTGTATAATTGAGGTGGCTGGACCCTGCTTCCGCTTCACACAGCTCTGCTTGAAAAGGGAGAGCTGCGTGCACCTAACAGTAGTGCATGCAGCATTGCCCACGTATATTAATGGGAATAGGAAGAGTTGGAGAGCACTGTCTAATATTATAGTCACGCCCCCTTGCATGCTGGTCACGCCCACTGGCAGTGTGGTGTGGAAACTCCCCTCTACAAATCCTGCGTTTGCCCCTGCGTTGAATATGGGTACGGGTACAGGCAGTCACAACACACTGCAGAATTAAATACATATATTAGGATGTTATTAATATCTACTGTACATAAAATACATTTTTACAATTGCTCCTGATTGTAAACACATGTTCTAGCTGTATACACAGCCGTCATCACTAGTAATCTGTACTTACACCTGACCTGTAGCTGGAGCAAGTGATACGGCTGAAAATCACGTACCTTAGAGAAGCCCAAAGCGTGAAGCAGACACTGCTGCGTGCGCTCAAGCTTGGCACGACCTTACTGTACATTGACTACGCTTATTCGCCCCCTCACTCCCCCGTTCCGCCCATGAATTCGTAGGCTGTCGGGAGTGTCATTTGCGTTCGAAGATGAATTGGATGCACTTGTGTTCCCTGGCGTATAATCCGTTTCTGGGCATATGCAAAGTGTTTTAATGCAAAATATGGCACATATAGACTTTTATTTTCCTTAATGAATCAGACCATGCTGCTCAGTGGTGACAGATTGAAGTGAAAGGGAAACGCTTCTCCATGGACTATGCTTCGAAGACGCCTGATACAATGTTTCCCATGTGACAGGCGATGAGCATTCCGCATTCACTCCATACGGTGCATTCCGAGAGCTTTGTAGCTGTAAAATCTCCAGTCTGACACCAACCTAAGCGCAACATGCACCGCGTACAGCTAGACAATATTACCTTTGCTGCTGTGAACAACACAAGCGATAAATCCCTCAACGTCGCAATATATCAAATAAAATATCACCAAGGCAGCTGACAGTTACTTTGCCTAAAGCACTAAGGGTTAACTTACTGCCTCACCAGGGCAATCGCTGTAGGTTTGAGCGGGTAGTTGGCTTGTGCAAGTGTATTGGAACTGAAAGCCCAGATTTGGCCTTAAAGTTCCACTAAGAACAACAACAGAAAAATAGTTAAAAAATAGATACAAATATGAAAAAAAATAAATCTTTAAACATTAAAAAAATTCTCATTTTTCGATGGCGATAACAGAAGAGATATTATGGTGGTACAAATAGGGTCATGTGTACACAGCTATGTAATTCCAATATTTGTACCATAAATCTATACACTCGGTACACAGACTAGATGACTACACTTTGTAGAGACCAATGACCATGGTTTGGAACCAAAGAAAGTGATACTGTACGTGTAGTGCCCCCTGCTGCCGGGGAATGGCATTGCATTGCTATGGGGTACTGTTTGTCAGTCATTTTGTCTACATAATTAGATAGAAACCTTACATAATTGGTTGTTGTGCCACAAAATAAAGCTTTTTGTGTCGCAAATTAATTTTGTAGCACAAAAATATCTCCAGTGGCAGATAACATACTTTGTCCTACTGAATCACTGCACCACAACAAAACAAGTAGGAAATTCTTCTGTCCGACTATAAAGGTTTATTCTCTTAACAGTTGACAGGGAAAAAAATTATGTTTTAATGGTTAAGAAATTAATAAGTTTACATTCTGTTATGCACGTCTAGTTGCTATCCAATAACGTCTAGTTGCTATCCAATAGCAGTCATTCAGGTCTGAAGGCTGTGGTCAAGTAGACTGGCTACTGGGTCCCGAGCCCCTGCTTATATACAGTCAGTGAATACAGTAAAACAATGCAGATGATGTGGCTTGTTTCTATTGGTCCAGGTTTCAGGAAGGTCCAGTGTACTGCAGGTCATAGGCCAGTTCAAACCAAAATATACAAAGGTGGGGGTCAGGTCTCCAGGGGATGCACTCCGATTTTCCCGCCAAGAATCCAGTTTAAACTAGTCTATTTACATTACACAGACAGCATAATTTCAAACATTTATTCCCTAACATCGCTAACTAGAGTATGCAATGTGCGATCCCTTTGGCGAATGAACCGGACAACTGCTGATGAATAGGGGATTAAAATGACACTAAACATGACATAGTTCCTGCATCCTGAACCTTTGATTTCACTAACGTGTATATAACTTATAATATTAACTGTAAATATTGCTACATTTTGACATAAATAACTATGTGTTGCAACTACAATTAATGTGTACTAATTAAAAATGTGTATGTTCCTTTGAATGCGTGTAAATGTGCAAAACCTGTTGTTGCCACGTGTTGCGGCTGGATACGCCCTTCACGCTGTAGCGTTCTCTACGCATAATTTTCAGACAAAAACGATCAAGTTGTTAGATATTAATTGAAATAACTTTATTCAATTAGCTGACTTCCACGATTCTAAACAAAGAGTTTTTTGTAGACTATGGTGTGAAATTTGATAGTGTTTCCATGAACGACATTTTGAAGACATTTTTCGATTCCCCCAGTGATATAGAATATCATTGCGTGATCCTTGCTGTAGGTTGGAAGTTCTCCGATCCACCGGACCTGTCCCTCACTCTATATCAAACTTGAGCTCTCCCAGTTTCATCAGACACATCTCTGTTTCCGTAGTCGGTATATACAACTTCGTGACCTCACAATGACACTTGTGGGAAACCGTGTCTCTGGCTTTAACATTTTTCTGCAAGTTTAATTAATAGGCAAAAAGAGACAGAGAAATTTAGGGGTCTATTTATGACCCGTCCCATATTGCTCATGTTAATTATCATTTCTTATTGCAATTCTAAGAAATGAATTAACATGACATTTTATTAAAATTGATTAGTTGGGACAGTGGCTCCGATAGGAGCATGTTCCAGCATATACTCTATAGTACAGATTCTTATGGCCTAGGACAATGGGGAGGAGCACGAACCGTACCGGGGGGGGGGGGGGGGGGGTGGGGGATCCAGAGACCTCTCTCCTGTGATGCTATCCCTATAGGGTACAACAGATAAACACTAGGGTCAACACTAATTGACTAGGGTCAATTTGTTAGCAGCCAATTAACCAACCAATATGTTTTTGGAGTGTGAGAGGAAACCAGAGCACCCAGAGGAAACCCACACAAAATCGGGGAGAACAGACAAACTCCTCACAGATAAGGCCATGGTCGGGAATTGAACTTATGACCCCAGTGCTGTGAGGTAGAAGTGCTAACCACTGAGCCACCGTGCTGCCCAAAGTAGGTCATTTACAATGATAAAAAACCTCTTCGGGTATATGCCCCTTATACATGTATGTACATTGCTGAGAACTTATATAGGGGGAATAACTAAGATATTTTGATAACAAAGCGTCGCACGTTTACAAATATCTAGTAATAATATAATGCTAAAACATTCTGAGTTTGTCAGGTCAGATGGATACACAGGGACAGAGATTTCCATTAGACTTTAGTTGAATATTAATATATTGTTTGATTTACTAGGCTGAGTGGACAAAGAAACCCTCATTGTGTTTTGCACATTGTCACTGAGATCGTTACAAACACCAGATAACAATCGATAGCCACAATCAGCAACATCGATGTTCCAGATCGTTCTCCTCACCTGGAGAGCTGCAGATTGGGAACCTCCATGATGAGGGGGGACGAGGATACAATTAACGCAGCCTCTGATGCTGTAGATATCTAGATGGTTCTTCTGACATTTCTACAACACAATTGTTTTATCCACTCTTCTCTTCCACAAATATTCTGATGCTTCCTGTACAAAACCCATATTCCGAAAAAAAATCCTTTGCTGCCGTGACCAGTAGATAAACCACTAATGTCCCGTCCCCCCCCTCCCCCTGGGTGTAACATGGTATACTTAGAGTTGGAGGCTGGATTATTGCCTGTTTGGTAATGGGCAGACAGGGAAATCTGTTGGAACGAAGATGCTACATGTTAAACATGGTAAAATCAATGTCTGGGGTGGGAGAGAAGAGTTTATTGATGATATATAACAGCCTCAGCTCACGCTTTGTAAGTGGAATAGAGAAGAGTAGATGAACTGGCTGATAGCAGAGTCCTGATTGATAGGGGACAGGGTGTGGGGGACCATGGGCGACGGAGATGGATATTGTGCAGCTATATGGCCGTTGCTGTTGCTACTTGAATCATTTAGTAGAGTAGTATCATTTTTTCATGAATGAGGATGTGGAACGTTAGAAACAATTACTCTTTATGGATTGCATAATTCATTAATAGAGATGGATGATGATAGTCACATTTTGCATCAGTTATTCATGTTCAATGCTAACCTTTAAAAGCTGCGGTAAATTATTTTTTTTAGATATTTTTTTCCTGGACAGATGAGTAAGACCACCAGGTCCCCACCCGCCATCCATCTCTATGTGTATGTTTCACCAATTATGTAATATGTGTGCGCTATAGCACAATCATCATCATCATCAGGTATTTATATAGCGCCACTAATTCCGCAGCGCTGTACAGAGAATTCACTCACATCAGTCCCTGCCCCATTGGAGCTTACAGTCTAAATTTCCTAATATACACACACAGATAGACAGAGAGAGAGGGAGAGACTAGGGTCAATTTGTTAGCAGCCAATTAACCTACCAGTATGTTTTTGGAGTGTGGTTATGAAACCATTAAGTTAAATTTGTACTTTCAGATATATTTATTCCTCTGGGACCCCTGAGCGTCTGGACCCCAGAACAATCACATGGACTGTGCGGCTCTAGTAATTTAACTGACTGAAGAAGAACAGTAGAATAAAGGGAATACTAAAAATTAGAAAGAGGTCCGGTTGGCACTTTACAGGCCGGTATGTTCCGTTCTTATAACAACAGCAGAATATACCGGCAGCGTTGCCTTTATAATAGTACTTGTTGGGAAAATGATAAATCTTGAAATTCAATGGATCAGATCAGCGGGAAACTGTTTTATTTCAAGACAAAAAAATATAATGAATCCTTAATCTAACATAGAAGTTGACTTGAATAAGATAATTACCATATACACACTAGCTGGCCCCAATCAGTACGGACGATCCTTTTCAATCCAACTGTTAAGGAATCGGTGTGTGCAGATGACAATTGCTCCAATGTGATCATATGCAGAGGGGAAAATATTTGATTGTCACCTGAAGCCGACTGGTCTGAAGCTGGTTGAAAGTTGTCTTTTGTAATTGTACGATTCACGTCTAACAATCCTGCAACGTATTGACATCTGCAAATATTGTTTCTACTCCAAAACTGTTCATTGTGTGAAGCAATCTCTCGTTTTTGACAAACGTTCTGATTAATGTTGTATTGTAATGTGTGTATCTTGGTTGTCCCAAACATCTATATGCAACATTAATTTCTATTATAAGTGAACTAGTTGAGATAAGATTTTTAATGAATGGGGCATTTCTTCCTATGCAAACCAGACTTCCTGTAAGTCAGAGCATTAAAGGGCACTTAGGGCTAGATTTACTAAGCTGCGGGTTTGAAAAAGTGGGGATGTTGCCTATAGCAACCAATCAGATTCTGGCTGTCATTTATTTAGTACTTTCTACAAAACGACAGCTAGAATCTGATTGGTTGCTATAGGCAACATCCCCACTTTTTCAAACCCGCAGCTTAGTAAATCTAGCCCTTAGTCTACTTGAGACTCAAACGGTTGAAAACTGAGGACAGCAGCTACCTCGGTGCAATATAACTACGATCGCCTGTTTTGCTGTAGCATGAACACAGGACTGATGAGTCGCTCTGGCAGTATGGCTTAGAATGATGTCCTCACACATATCTCTGTGGTATTAGTCTTTTGTGGACTTTTTCTATCCACCCAAATCTCTCGCTTACAGTTATAATCCGCAGACACTGATACAGGAACATATCAGGTTATACTGAGTTCCACCCACATTTCTTCCACTCTTTAGAATGTATATTGTTTATTGATGACAGCAAAGTGTTTATCCTTAGTGACGACGGTTCTATAGTGACCAGTGCTTCAGCGTATGGCCCACAGCCAACAACTCTCCTTCTTGTAGGAAGTTATGTGATGTTTATCTCATTTAATGCGTATTTTATGCATATGCTGCACTGGTAGTTGCAAAATATATTAAAATACATTGGGCTTGATTCATAAAGGCACCCAAAATAAGCGTAATTCAGGCATAGGTCCGTATTCAACTACTTGGACCTGAAGAAACATCTCTTGTTGAACACAGAACTCGCTGTACTGAGACAGACGCAATACAATGTGGGATACGTACAATACATTTGTTCAATATAAAGTCCCAGCAGGATGCGCAGGAAAGAAAAAAGTATTCAATTATTGTCACATGTTAATAATAATATAATCATTGATGAAAAAACATTAAAAAGAAACAACTTTTTTTATTTAATTTTTCTCAATGAAATACATTTATCAGGACACTATAAATGTCTACTGTGCATAAAATACATATTTACAGTTCCTCCTGATGGCAAACCGGTGGTAATTGTCTAAACGGTGACGAGAACCCCGACACCTACACCAATATTCCGATTACAGCAAAAAACGAATCCAATATAAAGAAACTCACCTGAAAACGGAAGATCCGGGCTTCCGACGGCAGCGCATGCAGACAGGCAGCCATTCCGATGAGGCAGCTGTCCGGTGCTTCACTTTGACCTTAGGCTAATGGTTTAAACCCTTAGGGTCTAGGCATTGTTAAGTGTTTAAACACCTAGCCTGCGGGGTCCAGTCATTGCCACTTTAAATTAACATTAATGTACATTGCACTGAGGTCAAAGTGAAGCACCGGACAGCTGCCTCCTCGGAATGGCTGCCTGTCTGTTTGCGCTGCCATTGGAAAGCGGGATCTTCGGTTTTCAGGTGAGTCTCTTTATATTGGATTAGTTTTTGCTGCAATCGGAATTTTGGTGTAGGTGTGAAGTCTGTCGGGGTTCTTGTCCCCGTTACCACGTACCCAACCCTTGCAAACACAGCTAGCTGTATACACAGCGTCATCACTATCACTCGGCGCTTACACCCGACCTGTAGCTGGTACAAGTGATACGACTGAAAAACACGTACCTGAGAGATGGCGAAAGCTTGAATTGGACGCTGCTGCGTGTGCTTCAGCTTGGCGCTCTTACTGTGCATAGACTATGTGCATACGTCCGGTCCTCTCCCCTTTTCACCCAATCATAACTAGTCAGAAGAGTCCTTTGTGTTCACAGATCAATTGGATGTAGTTGTGTTCACTGGTGTATAGTCTGGTTCTGGGCAAATTGGGCCCGATTCATTAAGGCACCACATTTAATTACAAATACGGCACATATTGTCATTTACGTTCCTTAATGAATCAGGCCTTTTGTAGTTAACCAGCTGTCACAGACTGTACATAATATTACTTTTTTAGATTATTATATCTTTATTATACGTGACATCGTGTTAATAGGAAATGATATGGTTTACATTGTGTACATTGCGGTACATGGTTGCTGTGGTTTAGCATTGACATGTCAGCTAGTAATGACTTATTCTTGTAATTATTAAAGCATTAGTTCGTGCTGTGCTCAGACCTCCCTCCCCCACTAATGCTTCTAACAAGCAAAATGCTCATTTTCTAATGTGAATGCTGAATATTCTGCTGTGTTTCACGACAAAGTCTTTAGTATTGATCTGTAAGAAAATATTACGCTGCAGATAATTCAACTACTTTACTGGCTGAAACCCCTTTATTTCTGTTATGTTTAATTTAATATAAGGAACAGCAATAATACATGCATGTAAGTACCATTTATATTGTTATGTACCAAATACATTTTTATTTAGTTTAAAAAGTTATGGTTGAGAATAATGACTTTCTTTAATCACAAAGAGAAGTGGAATTATCACAATACAAAGTGGAATTATCACAATACAAAGATATGGAGCAACTGCGTTTTCCAGAGTGTTATTGTAATTTGGAATATGTGCAAAAATACTCTTTGTTTTGTTATTCATTGATTTAGAGTTAGGAGCAAACTCGGTCGATGTGTTCAAATGTGCTTCCGGCCAAAGCAAGCTGTGATCCAAGGGGTGCAACGGGAATTTTTGGTTGCATGCAGGGATAACACTCTCTGCTTTGCTGGTAACAAATATTTGGCAAGTTTTGAGATATGATTTCAGGGAGATTATTCAAAGGACAATTTTGAACCGCACAAAGCGTCCTTAAGTGGGCGTGTCCTGTCCTGGCCTAGGGGTGTGTCCTGCTCCACAGAAGGGTGTCTGTTATTATTTATATAACTTATTATCATTGTAACAACTCCTGCCATTTTTAATCAATTAGCTGAAACGACAGCAAATTCCTTGATAGGGTGCACAACCACCCCCTCTCCCAGGCTGCAACAAGTCTTAAACCAGTTGTGCACCTTGTACAATTATCACAACGATAGGCTGGGGATATAGTGTAGCGGATTAACTCTTTCTTAGTAGATAATTACCATTCTTGTTCTGAATTTCAACAATGAACTAAATCAAAATAGTACTGTGTTACCTGTCTTACTTTTCCTTGTATGCCAAAATTAAATTTGTTTGCTCAAGGAATCATGTATTGTTCACTGAATGCTGCCATATTTCTGCCAAACTGTTCTACAGCCCAAGTCACAGCAGGCCTGAGATGTCGGGTCATGTTAGAGTCGATGGGCAGATGGACACGTGAGCTGTTGTTTTCTTGGATTTACGTACTTTCTGGTTTCCAGGATCTGCTCCTAGCACCAGTCACATCACAGCTCAGGATTATTTGGCCAGGATTAGGCTCAAAATCTTAAGGGATTGAAGTTAAATAAACATAGATTTCTGTCTATGTCGCCTCTGTAATTCTTGGTATTTATTTTAAATCTCATTTTTTCTATAATTGTTTGGTGAAAAACCTGTAAGAGTTATAACGTGAATGCTACAATGTAGCCAGCTCTTCGTTACACAATATGATAATAGTCTATTTCTGCTTTTTCCTACTGATTTTACAACTTCGTTTTGCTAACTTAAATGACTGGAGTTAAAGACATTTCTTAACAGGAATAAGTATCTGGTAAGTGAGAAAGAAACAGTTAAAGGGCTGAAATGTGTGTTATAGCAGGTGTAATTCAGGGGCAGAATACACCATTGTCGGGCCCCACAGAGGAGGACAGAAGGGCCACTTATCTTATGTGAGTCTGGTCGATGTGCAGTGAATATAATGCTTTATATATATATATATATATATATATATATATATATATATATGTATAACCCTAGGTGAGAGGGACTTGTACAATAATACATAGTAGTAGATTGTCCAACAGTAAAAAGAAAACCCAGCGATATAGAGAGATGTAGAAGTCGCTCCAGGCCTTTGTCATGTCACAGGTTTAGCCCACATCTAGCTGTGTGTAGGTGACATGTAAACATTAACCTAGAGACACGTGTACAGATAATGGTGTGTTCCACAAGGCACATAATGGATCCACGAATTAAGAATTGATTGAGATTAATCTGATCCTCTGTGACCGTCCACACAACAAGCTAAATCATTTTACAATCTTCCCTTAGGAATGTATTGTAATAAATGCAGCATTTTTATGCTTTTTGCCGGTTACCCCCATGAGTACAGGCAGCTCAGGACACGCACCCCGTGTACACGCTGTTCCATGTGTTTGTTTATGTGTTTTTGGACGTCCTCAAGACACCAAATCACAATTAAAAATGTCCAGATTGATGCAGCCCAAAGGGTTCGTCCCTGCTGGGCTGACACCGGCCACAGAGTCACAGGGATCTTCTACAACCATCATACTAGAATTACATATAGGGGGGATGGAGCTTCCCAAATAGTTTCAGAGTTAATTATCTGGGTTCAGCCTGAAACATCACCTTGGGATAAGTCTATGCTTACTGACCCTCCTGGAATATCCGGGAGACTTCCGAAATGTGGTGGATGTCCCAGACTGCCGGGAGAGTGTGGCAATCTCCCTGAAGCCGGGTGGAGAGAACACAGCATAATGACACAATCTGCATAATCAGGCCCCACCTACTGTAGCATAATGTCATAATTTGCATAATCAGGCCCCACCTACTGTAGCATAATGACAGAATTTGCACAATCAGGTTCCACCCACTGTGGTAAATTGATGCAATTTGCATCATCACTCCGCAGTGGGTGGGACTTTATGATGCAGTCGTGTCATTAAGTCCCACCCACGAGTTCCCGCAGGGACCCTCTGCATTTCCCACAGGAGAGGACTATGGATAACACTGGTTATATAACTATGTTCAGGCTCGGACTGGCCTGCAGGGCAGCAGAACTATCCACCGGTAGGCCCCACCACATCATAGCCACGCCCCCTCCGTTGTTAGGGAGGAGCTAAGAAAACAGCTGATTCCCGACTTGCATACAATTCATCTTTTGGACATATGCGAGAACAGGAAGGGACAGATGCGTTCCACAGTGGAACGCAGGCGCCTTCCTCTCCAACAGTAACAAGCACAGACCACGAGAAACATCCTCTGATTTCAGCACACTGGGTACCCGGCCACCATCTCTATATACATCGAAACTGCAAGTAAACAAAGTAAAATTTGAAAGCATCGCAGCAATAACCATGTGATATATGTGGACAGTGATCTGAATATTTATATTGCACTAGCAGAGACTTAAAGAAATACCAATTCACATCTACTGGACTTGTATGCTATGAACATTATTTTATTGAGATATCAGTGACTGTGTTATATCTGGATCAATGCAGCATTTATACCCACTGCCATTTGCCTCCCAGTAGCTAGACTAGTCCAGGTCTATATACATAGGGTTGTCTGATTTTTTATGTATGTTCAATTAATGCCATATCATATGTATGTATGTATATAAAAATCAATGCCTCATAATATAAATACTGTGGTTTAATTGGAGTATTTTATTTGTCTATATTAATGTATTTTTATGTATTTTAACCAGGATTCAATAAATTGTGATAAAACTAACATTAAATGTTATCCCACGAATTGAACCGAGCCTCTTGCTCAGAGTCTAATACAAGATATAGAAAAATATGAATTGTATTCAAGATAAAAGAATACAAATTTTATTATTAGCATTACACTTGGAATAATACATAAGTCAATGAGCGCTTAACTTTCAGTATATTATTAGTTCGTAGAGAGAGGGATAACCTGTGTTAATGCTGCTCTTGCAACAGTAGGGGTAGAGCGCAATTCCTCCCCCCCCCCCCGTTTTTGCCAAACACTCCCGTTAAACACACTGCCACACAGGTGCAGAGAGCCGCTTCTGGGCTCTCTGAACCTGCGCGGTAGTGTGTTTTTCCCTTTGAGCAGGGCAGATGAGAGTAGGAGTTCCGGATATCCAACCGCCCGGAGGAGCATGAGCAGGTTAGTAACTAAGTGCGCAGTCAGCCTGTCATTTTAAGAGAAGGATGAGCACACTACATTCTTTATATACTACACTATGGTGCTAGCTGTCCTTCGTGGGCTGACCACTCTCCCTTTAGTGTCTGGTCTCGCCTCTATGATGGCTGGCCACACCCCCTCTGGTGGGCCCCTAGCTTTGCAGTCCCCCGGTAGGCCCTTCATGCCCCAGTCCGACACTGACTATGTTTGTCCTGTTATAAGACTCTGCACTTTCATTTAAACACAGGTTTCTATATTCCTTGCCTTACAAGTCATGGTAAATATTGTCTGTTTCTTGGTTTGTGTGGAACATTATTATTATTATTATTATTATTATGTAGGTGCACCTGTTCTTACTGAAGCGTGTACACAAATATTTATACATAACAATTGTTTTCATGTGAAAGTCACTTCTTTTTGTGTCTAAACATCTGTCCTGGGTGCAGCGAGGACCCACCGGATATGAAATTCGCTGCTGTTTATAAAACAGGAAATATAATCTTTGCAGAGTAAGAGCCATAATCTGTAAATCTGCTAAATGAGAGATCTGAAGCATTAACTAATACAAAGAGTGCACAGTCTGCAGGGAGCACAAACTGCTTAGTGAGGGGATTTCAGCTCTTACATAACTTAATGTGCTTACACTACTGAGACAATAGCTGCGGATGGAAAACAGGCATTGCCAGGAAGACGTCATTTGTGATTGCAGCCCCCCCCTCGCCCCCCAAGACACAGATAGACCCTCCATAAAGGCTGTTACATGAAGAAGAGATTGGTCATCAAATGATAAATAAAAAGAGCTTTTCATCCTTAAAGAATTAAAGAAACAAAAAAATCCTGATTTGTAAAAGAACAAAAGCAGATGGTCTGAGGGAAATGTATACTTTGTTTTTTCTCTTATAGCAACTTTTTATAATTAATAAATGAGATTTTTTTCAGAACGTGCAATTTGCAGCATTGTAAAAGCCCCGTTTTGTTTCTTAGCGGTTGCTGTCAGATTTACTAAAGGCCAAAATGTGTACAAAACACCGCATCAGACATCGCCATTTTCATAACGCCACATTAGACATCGCCGTCCTGATTGATAGTCTTACATGTTAAGAACACAAATTGTGAAATGAATCAAGCAGCGGTTTGCCAAACCCAACAGAAATTCCACCTAAAAAGAGGCGACTGTGAGAGGCCACATAGCTCAGATGGCTGCCCATTGGCTGATGATACCTATATAAAAGGGCCCCATCCTATTGGCTACTGTGGGTGCGGCAAGATGGCATCACCTGGCGATTTTGTTTTTTGAGGGCGTTGTGCAGATCTGTGCGTTAAGTATTTTGGAGGAGAGGAGGAGGAGGGAGAAAGAGCTTCAGGACCAGGGTCCATGGACCACACGAACCCCCGACATCTTCATGGGCAGGTGACTGATGATTTGCAGCCTTTAATCTCTCCTATCCCTTAAAGATCAAGTTAGTGTACGAGGGGCCATGTACGAAGCAGGGAGTGCTGTGAGGTGGGCTGGATACGTAAAACAGAGATGTTATTTTATTGGTTGTTTCTGCATTTATAACCACAAATCTCTATATTGAAGGAAGCGCACATGCACTACAGGACATACTGATCTAGGAACGAGCAGATTATAATGGCAAAATACTAGATAGTATTTGCCAGGCAAAGTAAAAACTGTTATAGTTATTGCAGTAGCACAGTACTGGGAATCAGGGATCACTTAGCTGTATAGTGTGATATATCAGGATGTACTTGTGCTATGTGTTGCACGGGACACAGTAAGACAAAAAAATAAATAGTGTATGTACAATTCAATGGCCACAATAACAGCCCGAGACTGGTATACTCCGCAGGATGCCATATGCACAGGACCTGCAAAATGTAACATGCCAAATAATATACCAGGTAATGTGTCCAGTAACCGTCCTTTATATTTGTATATTATCATTTAGGGTGTAGTTGATATATGTCAGCTTGGCTATATCTGTGGGGGATCTACTAATTTTATTATTGAATATTTTAATATGATTTAGTTGATTTTCTGAAATGTATTTTAATTCATGAAACAATGTCTATGACTATGCTCATTACAATTTATATATTTATTTTTATATATTGTTTTATTATTAGGTAATGCAGATATTCAGTCCTGTTGATTCTTGTATACTATTATACCCAGGGATGTGTCCAGCTAGATGCCACGGTGGCATTCCATACCTGGTACCCAGTGTGATGCCCATCTAGATGCCCTAGTAAGACACCCAGTGTAGTGACCCCAAATGCTGCGGCAGCTTCTGCTCCGATGTCTGTGAATTATTTCCGCTGGTGGAAAGAAACTGTCTGCATTGGTGTCAACACTTTCCCTGGTCACGTGAAGTGACGTCAGGGGTGTGTGAGTGTGTTTGTGTGTTAGAGAATTTAGACTGTAAGCTCCAGGGACAGATGTGAATGACAAATATTCTCTGTACAGCATTGCCTTGTATTAATGTGCCCTTATAAGCCGTCAGGGCCACTGCAGACATATAATGTATGTAAAACACGGCTTTTCATCACATTATATTTAACACAAGTTAACCTGTGCATGATACTCATGCATTCTAGTCAAATCAAGCTACTTAAGGTGTTAAAAAGGTTCTTGTCATGCATTTGGGCCTAGCCCAGGCCTCCTCAGGGGAAGAGCGTTACTTCCCGACGCAAGCGCCCTTTTTTAACGTGGTTTTGTCCACATGTCACCACCTCATCATTTTTCTCCATCACCTCATCCTTCATCTTCATCGCCACATCCTTCATCAAGCTACTTAAGGTGTTAAAAACTCCCCACTGTCACCCCCGGCAACCACCAACCACTCCCAACTGTCACTTCTCCTTCAAGAAATATATAGGTCAGTGTATAACTCTGCCCAGCAGGTGGCACTGCAGCTTGTTTTTTTTTTCCCCACACACGCCACTAGGCATTTATATAGTAGATTCTAGTTTCTGTAATACAGAGAGTAGCGCTGTAACACATGACGTCCTGTACTAACTGCGCTATTCTCTGAATGTCACTATCACTGTATTGTTTGACCATATTTAAAAAGTAAACAAAACAGAATTGGATCACGGTGCTGCAGGTAAATTGGACCCTGTATTTGAGCATTAATAAAAGCATGATAAACGCTCTCTGGCTCTTCAAAATGATGCTTTGTAACCAGGAATTATATGTTTTTTTAATCTAAGTTCAAAATAAGTCATACATTCAATCATGTTAAAAAGCGCTTGAATTATTTATACGCTGTGACAATGGGTAGGAGACAGCGGTGATGGTTTGTAAGTCTATGTATTGTTAATGTGTACTAATTGGATCTCTATTAGTGAGAGTCAAGTGCTTCCTTCTTACACCATTGCTTTTACTCAATGGGTTATCTCAGTTCAATGCAGGAAAACATGAATGGGGATTTGCTGGTGCCAAAGTTTTTAAAGCTCAAAAATGTCAAATTAATTGCGACATTGAGCCAACAAATGATGCTGTGATGTCAAGGATAAGTATTTATCTGTTGTATGTAGTGGGAGAGGTTTACATTTATACATAAAAGCATTTAAAAATGACTCACACTGCAATCGCACTAGTACTGTGGGCTCTACGTATTGGACACTTCTGGCTTCTTGTGCTTGGAGAAGCGGATCAGGGTCATTCATATGTAGGCGCAAATTAATCACGGCACTTTCAGATATGCTTTATTTTATTGTGTCTTTAATATGCATTCCTTATGGCAAGACCGGTGCAGTTTTGATGATGAGGATTGGCGGATGTTCGCTCCAGACGCATGGTACATGCGTAAATGTAAAGGGGGACATGATAGAAACTTTCATATATATTAAGGGTTTTAACAAGGTGCAGAAGGAAACATTCTACAAAGGAAGAGAAGTATTAGAACACGAGGACATGTACTGACACTGGGGGGAAGAGAAGTATTAGAACACGAGGACATGTACTGACACTGGGGGGAAGAGAAGTATTAGAACACGAGGACATGCACTGACACTGGGGGGAAGAGAAGTATTAGAACACGAGGACATGTACTGACACTGGGGGGAAGAGAAGTATTAGAACACGAGGACATGTACTGATACTGGGGGGAAGAGAAGTATTAGAGCACAAGGACATGTACTGACACTGGGGGGAAGAGAAGTATTAGAACACGAGGACATGTACTGATACTGGGGGGAAGGAGGTTCAGAGGAAATGACTTCACAGAAAGGGTAGTGGATAAGTGGAATAGCCTCCATCAGAGTTGGTAGAGATTAATACAGTAGAGCAATTTAAATATGCTTGGGATAGACATAAGGATATCCTTACAAAGATCTAAGGATCAAATAGGGTTTGAGGTTACCATAGGCTAAAAATTGGGCAGACTAGATGGGCCAAGCGGTCCTTATCTGTCATTATATTCTATGTTTCTATCTATTTGGTTGGTTGCACATCTCTTAAGATGCCTGAAACTCAACAGACAAAGAAACATAATTGTACAGATGTATATTCTCATACAAGCCGGCATCTTTCATGTTCATTCCCCCATTTGTGAACTAACCTACTAAGAAGTGGTTGTAAAAATCTCTATATACACAGTTTAGGCAACTGTGACAGGGAGGTAAAGATGTCCAGCAAGAGACCCAGGGCTAGATTTACTAAGCTGCGGGTTTGAAAAAGTGGGGATGTTGCCTATAGCAACCAATCGGATTCAAGCTTTCATTTATTTAGTACTTTCTACAAAATGATAGATAGAATCTGATTGGTTGCTATAGGCAACATCCCCACTTTTTCAAACCCGCAGCTTAGTAAGTCTAGCCCCCAGTGTGAGGTTACAGCTCTCACCAAAATATGACATTTTATGGGATTCTCTGTCATACTCTGCCCTACAATATATTATTATTATTATTATTATTATTATTATTATTATCCTTTATGTGATATCTGGGTCTGAGGGACTAGCAGACTCCGCAATGTCCTGATCTCATTAACAAGCTTCCAATCTACAGCCTGACACGAATGTCCACGTTATTCTAACATCTTCTATCCAGCGTCCCACGGGCGTCTATTTCTCTGCTTTAATGAAACCATCGCTCTGTGTTATTTTCCAGTATGTCTGGTCAGCCGGACACCAACCTGACTGCTGATAAGGAGGGAAAATATGTTCTGTCTTGCAGCTGTAGTAATAATAACCGTTTATTATAATGTTCACCTAGATTCATTGTTCCAAACCTTTTCCTGCCCCCTGACTATCAGAATGACGCCCCAGATCCGCCATTTTCCCAACATTTTCATTTTTCATATCAGGGTGGTGTGCGCGTGCTGCCATATGGGGGTATGTTCACATCACACTAAGGTTGTGTCAGATCCCCCCAAGGTGTGTCCAGCTCTACCAAATCACTGGACGTCCCTCAGACCCCTACTTCTCCCCTATAATGTGGTTCTTTCCTGTTGCTTATGGCATTATAGGGGCCCTGACATCGCGGAACACCTTCCTGGAATTGGGACAAAAGTTGATATAGATCCTGAAATTGGGACCAGCCTAAATCAGGACAATTGGGGGGTATGTGCGTGTTCTATTAAAGGAATGTACTTTTGCAATCACCCCACTCTGTCCATCTGTAACTAAAAGGATCCTGTAGCTTATTATAGTGGAGGTAGACATTTTCCAGGGAATATTTAGTCTATCAATACTATTCACACCTTTCAATGTTTAAGAAAATTATCTTTGAACACAATATAGACACAATCTGCCCAAACTAAATTCTAGTCTGTCAAAACCTCACCCAGTCAACTCAGCAATGCCCACATAGCCCGTAAAGCCAAGACCACTTTCCATAGATCATGAGACTTTCAGAATCCAAGAATCGGGACAGTTACTCCAAAACTGGAAGGTATACAATTCATTAGTGACATCACTGAGGAATAAGGTGGTTTGTATAATATAGATGACAGTGTAGTATTTTCATTATGGCTGACAATGAGACTGTGAGGATTCACAACACTAGCTCCAGATGACAGCTGTCAGAAAACAATTACTGTGGGGATTCAAAACACTAGCTCCACATGATAGCTGTCACAAAAATATTCAGAATGATGGTTACAAACACCTTCTCTCAATTTCTGCAACCAACACTCTGCTAGAACAGTAATTCAGCTAGTCTCCTCACCAGGACTACTGCACAGTTTTCCCTACTTTGCAATCAATTATTCAGTGAAACGATCAAGTCAATCAGAACAATTATCTCACCTGTTTATAGTCTTTATAAGTCCCTCAGTTCTTCCAAACCATTGCAGAACCAAAGTTTTGTTTTGGATTTCTCTGCTTCTCCAATCCCTAGACTTTGGGTTCGTCCATCACTCTTCTACCTTGTCCAATCCCTAGACTTTGGGTTCGTCCATCACTCTTCTACCTTCTTCAATCCCTAGACTTTGGCTTCGTCCATCACTCTTCTACCTTCTCCAATCCCTAGACTTTGGCTTCCTCCATCACTATTCCACCTTCTCCAATCCCTAGACTTTGGCTTCCTCCATCACTCTTCTACCTTCTCCAATCCCTAGACTTTGGCTTCATCCATCACTCTTCTACCTTCTCCAATTCCCTAGACTTTGGGTTCGTCCATCACTCTTCTACCTTCTCCAATCCCTAGACTTTGGCTTCGTCCATCACTATTCTACCTTCTCCAGTCCCTAGACTTTGGCTTCCTCCATCACTATTCCACCTTCTCCAATCCCTAGACTTTGGCTTCATCCATCACTCTTCTACCTTCTCCAATTCCCTAGACTTTGAGTTCGTCCATCACTCTTCTACCTTCTCCAATTCCCTAGACTTTGGGTTCGTCCATCACTCTTCTACCTGCTCCAATCCCTAGACTTTGGCTTCGTCCATCACTATTCTACCTTCTACAATCCTTTAACTTCAGCTTGTACCTCAGTATCCAGTCCTCTCAGGACTTAGTGGCTTTGCTGGCCTTGGTGTGTCTCTGATTGCTACCCCATCCAGGCAGTTCTTTCCTGGGAGCTGCCAGCTCTTTGCCAGTGACATGTGACATTGCAATGATCCTCTGCTCCAGCATTTACCATGTAGAGGAACTCATCATGATTTTCACAGTCGTCTAAAACGGGACTTGTCCCCATTTGATCAATGATCCCTTTTATAAGTTCTGTTTGAGCTACATACTGTTCCATCCAATGACGTTTGAACAAAACTCAGCTCACACAGGGGTTACTCAGGCTGTACGCCTCTGTGTTCACACCTTAAATGAGATGCTGTGTTTTATGTGTCATATTCACACTTCTTCTCACAGTGTGACTATAGCCATGGATGTCATGTGTTCATAAACATGATGCTTATTTATTATTATGGCCAAAACATTCTGATATAAAGTGATTCAGTAGAGATGTTGATGGTTTGAAGCAATTTTAATAAATCCAGCTTGTCCCTTGTGCGTCATAGGACACGATAAAAGTACAACGTGAAAGATGATTTTCTTTGAAATAATGTATCTTTTCTTGGAAACCATGGCACAAATTACTTGTCAGAAGACTCTTATGCAATATTTAGCGATGATCGCCACCTGGTGGAGAAACTGCATTGTATCGCTCTTGTTATGATATGTAGGATTATTATGTGAAGAGTTGATGAAAGATCCGCTAATGATTAGACATAGAATAGAAAAAACTTTGGATATATAAAAATAAATCGAGAGTATATGTTATATAGAGCATATTTGCACTTATATGTGTTAATAATATATGATAATATATGATAAATATATTTCACCTAGATGATTACAGATAAGAGTCAACAAGCAATGTTTGTACATATTTTTCAAAAATATTAGCATTTATTCATATCGTGCTTAGGTATTATGCTATGCTTTACAGATGTTTAATCATCACATCAGCCGCTGCGCCCTTGGAGCTTACAATCCAAACTCACAATCACATGAACACACACTAGAGTTAATTTTGTCAGGAGCCAATTAATCTACCAGTATATTTTTTGGACTGTGGGAGCACCTGGAGGAAACCCAACACAGGCTGAACATGCAAACTCCACACAGATAGGCCCCTGAATCAACACAGGGCCCCTTCGCTGTAAGGCAGCAATACTAACCACTGTGCTGCCTCATTTGACAAACAATATGCATTAAATCTCCAAAAGTCCAAAAGAGTGTCGTAAACACTGTTCCCGCTAAACTGAAGAATCAGGAAGTGATAATGTTACAAATTGGGCTTTCTAGGAAACAAGCAGCAGATCGTGAGTTCAGCGCAGAGAGATAATACTGGTGACTAATCTCTCACCAACCTCCTCACATCTGATATATAGTAATCTAAAGACTGGAAACTGAAAGCTACAAAGTGTCCTCATAGACCTATATTTCAGATGCAATTATACTGACTTGCAATAACTTTCTGAGACAGAGGATAGCTGCTAAAGGACGAGGATTCATTGCGAATATCAACATTGGTCTCAGAACTAAAAAATGTTGTTTTCCTAAAGATTTAAAATATAATTGACAAAATATAAATATGGCAGAGGGATTGGAGCATCGGAACGTGCTCTTGTCCACAAACATTGATGTTATCTAAAGCTGGTGTTTATCCACATTGTTCTAAAAATAATCCTTGTGTTGGTCTGACATCCGTGATGTTCCCCAGATGTTCATTATGAACTGACGGAGGCTTGCCGGCTTGTGAAGGTTAATTAAACGGTAAGGGTTAAAGTTGTTTTTTTCACATGAAGGTATAATAAGATTTGTATGATTATAAGTAACAAAAACAGTTATAAAGCGGTTTGACCTTTGTTTTGACGAGGACAATGTTAGTTATCTATACTTAATATTCTTTGTATATAGAAAAATATTCTTTGTATATTCTATACTAAGTGTCCGACAATACTAATGGCCTTTGTCGTTTACACATGTACAATTGTGGCCAAAAATATTGGCACCCTTGCAGTTTTTTGTAATAACGCCCCAATTCTTCGAGGAAACTGTTAAAATTCTAAAATATTCCATATCCACATATGTATTTCTTTGGTTTGCAATGAAATAAAACACAAAAAAACAGGAGAATGTACTTAATCCACAGAAACCGTTAAATGGACAAAGTGTCACCTTTTAGAAGTCGTTAGAAATGATCAGATTACAAGCAGGTGATTCTCCTTCATTTTGGAGTTGATCTCACCTCTGGTGAGTACCAGGTGCCTGCAACATAAAAATAACTCGTTAAACAAGTTTAAATAGAGAAAAAGGACTCATCCTCCTGCTTTGTGTCATTGTGTAAACTGCAATGAGTGTGGAGAAAAGGAAGAAAGTCAGAGAATGGTTGGAGGACGTCAGATAGAAGACTGTAGCCAATCGTGGACAACCCTAAGGCTACAAATGAATCTCCAGTGACCTTGTGTTCCCGTTTCCACCGTACATAACCTAATTAGGAAGGTTAAAGCCCACAGCATTGTAGCTAACCTCCGTGGAAAGAGAAAACTTGATTGAAGATTGCAGCGAAGGATTGTTCGTATGGTGGAGAAAGTACCTTGATCACCTGTTGAACAGACTCAAACTGGACTTCAGACAGCTTCAACTCTCAGCCATATGTCCTCAACTCAATGAAAGGAGGTTATATGATAGGAGACCCAGGGGGTCCCTCTGTTGAGAGAGAGACACACAACAAAGACTGACTGGAGTTTGCTAAAACAAAGCTGAACAAGCCAAACTCCTTCTGGGAGAACATCCTGTGGACAAATGAGACCAAATTAGAGCTTTTCAGTAAAGCAAATCATCCCTATGTTTACAGAGAGCAAGATGAAAATAAGATCCTCTCTATAGTCAAACATGGACGACTTCCAGTAATGTTTTGGGGCTGCTGTGCTACATCTGGGGCTGTGTGTCTCGAATGTATGCATGGCATCACTAAATCTGGAGATTACCTGGTCATTTTGAAGCGCGATGTTGAACTCAGTGTCAGGAAACTGGGTCTGAAGTGGCATCAAAGAGTCCAGGGTGTGGAGGTTTTAACCTGCGCTTTTTGCAAGTCGCCGATATTCGGCAACTTTACAGGGGAAATTTAAAGCGGCAATGGCCTTAAAGGCAAGTTTTGCCTTCAAAGGCCTTTTAAAGGCCATTTACCCCCAGATCTAAATCCCATAGAACATCTGTGGAGAGATCTGAAAACAGAAGTTGGGAGAAGTCATCTTCAAATCTGGCAGAACAGGAACAGTTTGCAGAACAAACTATCAGTAGGTGCAGGAAGCTCATCCCGGATATAGGAAACGGTTGGGTGCAGCTATTTTGACCAAAGGCTGTGCTACCAAATATTAAGACTATGGTGTCAATAATTTTGTCAATGCCATTTTTTTCATTTTCTGAATGTAAAAGGATGTACAGTGCTACATTCTGAACCAAAAAGCACTACGTGGTTTGTATATTATCAGAGAAAAAATTGTCTAGACCAAATACTATTGATAATTTCACCTTATGTGTTTATTTGAAAAAAGTACAAGAGTGACAATGTTTTTGGCCACGACTGAATATCTATTTATTGTAACAAAGGGAGGCATTTATCTGACAAGATGCAGAGAAAACATACAAGCAGAATAAAACATTGGCGCAGTTATACACCTAGGTTGAGATTAAACCAGGTAAAAACTTATGTGTAGTTTAAAGTTTTGTTAACTTATATGATTTCCTCCCAGCAAACAGACAGGGTGTGTCTGTTAGTGCAAACAGAGCCAGTGATGGGCGTTTCCTCTTAAAGAGAAGGTGGGTGTGTCACCTGCCCATCAAGCTAGGCCTGGGGGAGGAGTATCATGCATAAAAGCTTGTTTGTGTCATTTGTGCACTGAGACCAACGCTGGGGAAGCTGGCTGGTCTTGAGAGAGCTGAGGTATGTCTAGCTGGCGTTTAGGGTCTATAAGAATTGCTGTGAAATCTGTACGGTGTCAAAACATTTACCATCCTGACAATAAAACTACATAAAAAGGAAGAAGTTGTTCGCGTGTGCTTCTGCAGTAGCAGGTTCTTGCCACATTATTTAATGATACCTTGTATTTTTTGCGCAAGCTTATATTATAAAGTGTTGCACATGTCTTTTTTTTATAAGGTAGGCTAAAGTTTAAAAATGTGTTACACATGTCAATAGTTCGTTATAAAAGTTTATAACCATATAAGCTTAAGAAAAGTTATCCTAAGATGGCCTGGGGTCTCCATGTATGATTGCTTTATGATGAATGCATCCATATTTTGCTTTTAATAAATGGATCTCTGATCATTCCATATTCCAAAAACTGCGTCAACTGTCTGATTTCAATATTTTGTTGTTAGAAGTGGGATATAAAACAGCTGGAGTTTCAGGAATTAATTACATTCAACCACAGGTACCTCTAGGTAACACTTTCTCTATGGGAGTTGTCTCAGTGACTGTCCTCTGTCTCCATATAATGTTCAAGCTTCAGGGAGCAGAAAGACAAATGGATATTGTAAAAAAATTAAACTTGCCAAAATATATGCTAATACAGGGTTAAAATGGCTAGTGATTATTAAACTGATTCTGAAATAGTTTAAGACACCAATACAATGTGTCCTGGAGCCTAGATCTACGTACCACGTGCTTCTGATTATTGTATTTAATTTCCATGGATGTAACATGAGTCCACATGTTGTATTGTGAAAAGACCACAGTTCTTCCCCAGACAAGGTTTCTGCACCAGGATTAGGAAGTATTATTCCATCTGCCAGTTTGAGCCGTGGGGTTAACTTTTGGTCAAGGGTTTTGCCTAAGTCTGCTGGTAAAGAGGAAAGGTGTATTATACAGTAGACTACTAGTCATGTGGGAACTCAATAAAGTTCTATCCTACCTCCACCTAAATCATATGCTAGCAATCAGGAAACTCATGATGTTTTAAATGGTTCTATGATCACTTTGCTTCAATATGCCCAAATTTTAAACCAGAATTTTCTCCTGATATATATGCTTCCTTTGGATGAGAAACCATTGAGGTCTCCTGGGATCTGCAGAGCTCGGTCGTCTTATGACTCAATTGTCCTACACCAAAAATGTGATCAATTATCAGATGAAAGTTTTCAGACTTTTAACTCCAAGGGGTAAATGTATCATACCCCGGTTTTTGCAACTCGCGGGAGATCGGCGTGTTCGCAGCTTAAATTTATTGCGGCGCTGCCTTGAAAATGGAAACTTCCCTTTTCAAGGCAGCGCCGCTTTAAATTTAAGCTGCGAACACGCCGATCTCCCGCGAGTTGCAAAAACCGGGGTATGATACATTTACCCCCAAATGTGTTAAGTAGCGGTTTCTGCAAGTCGCCGGATATCGGTGACTTTGCAGATGAAATTTAAAATGGCAATTGTTTTAAAGGCAAGTTTTCCCCAGATGGGTAAAGATATCTCTATCTGTGCCTAACTATGTGGCGTGAAGAAGTGATGTAATAATGAGTGTGATGTAATAATGAGTGTGATGTAATAATGGTTATGTCCATTTTTAACTCATGCTCTCATTGGTGGAGCTAGGAGCGTTCTTTGTTTATCATGTTTTGGTTAAGTTGCACTAATGACATTATGATGTTTGTTGGGTTATTGTAGGATTATAATTTCCTTTTGCCATATGAAAGTGTTGGCTAAATATAATGGGGTAAATAAATTCAGCAATCTATGCCTTGGACACCTTATGCTACAGATCACAGTTCCACGTTACCTGATTTAGCAGAAGAAAAAAAAGATATGTGGAAAAGTCATTACTGAACTCATGAATGTAGAATGTAATTAACTGTTGTGCTATAAAACACATAAGCGGAGGGATTGTGAGGGTCAATTACATTGTAAGGGTTAATTAAATAATAATAATAGGAATAAATTGAGCAAAGACCTGGGCAGAATAATAACATTGGTGGGAATATGTGTAAAAAAAGACAGAGTTATACAGTACTATGACCTTAGTTCTCATGAGAATAGATGTGTGTTATCTATAGTGAATGTTCTGAGCAATATGTGAGAATTAGACAATACAAAAGTCCTTTGTTCACTTTATATCTGTTTTTTTTAAAAAAATGCTTCTTCATTGTATTTGCTATGAAAGATAATTATATCATGTACTGTGCATGTCCTTAGTTATACAATGGGAAAAGAATGTACTAGGAATGTCGGCATTACTCTATAAATTATATAACCCCTGCATTGTAGTCTAGTGGGGAGTTATAATACGATGACATGGGGTCCCAATGTCAGATTGCTCTGATGACTTCATCAGTACTTTATGTTTAGTAAAACAATCTTTGATAATTCAACGTTCTAAGAACAGTCTGAAGGGGGTCATGTCCATGATACGAGTAACGTTGTGACCACTGGACCACGTACAGACTCTTCTGTGAGCGCTCATGGAGTTACACACCTAAATGGTGTCCATTGCATAATGACATAATCTAGTATGGGTTCATTAAGGGACAATCTGAGAGGGACGGATGAGGATGTTACTCAGTAGCATAAGAGCAATTAAAGACCAGTTTGGGCACCAAATGCTCAGAAATGAATTTTGTTTTGTTGAAGAAGAAATTCATATGAACTCTTAGAGGTTTGGTGCTGGGAGGGGCAATTGTAAGAGAGTTGAATGAAAATAGGATACAGAGTAGTTTAAGGATAGTCATGGACCGGTCTTGGTGCTTGGCTGGAGCTTGAAACAACACATTGTCCAGTGTGGCCACAAATCTGCCATAACGAGTGTCTGGTACTGTGGATGGATGATAACCACACACAGGACAATAGCAGCAATGTTTCAACCACATTTGCCAAGATGCATAATATTAATGGTATAATAATTATAAAAATAATCTTATTGATTTCAATATAGTTCATCGTGAATGTTTTGGGACAACAGTGATATTTGGCAGATTATCTAGTTTCACTACCGACAACCCAGAGTGTGGCCGAAATTACTCAGCTTTCAAACATGTGATAACCATAAACTGATAGATGTAAACACGAACTGGATGCAGCTCAAACCATAATAACTTATAACAAGTGACTCACTGGTTATTGATAACAAGTAAGAACAAGTAATTACTAAATATTTTCATGGTAGATTTAAGAAAAAGAGATGGGTTTAGGAATGGGGTAAAAAGTCTGGGAAACTAAGGAGCATAATGGGACAAGGAGGGTAACTAGAGAAGAGGAGGGGCTGAGGAGTATAGGGGAACACAGGAGAGTGAGAGGGCAGAATAATGACTGGTAGCAATATTGGAAACAGAGACAGGAAGGGAAAGTGACTTATGACAGAGAAGTAAAGTCTACTCATAAAACCGGTAACATTAGAGAAGAGTTAGTGGGGTAGTTGTTCAAACTAAGTTTTAGTAAATAGGGATTAGCATAGGTAATAGATCAGAGTAGGGGCAGCTAGTTGATGACAATTCTATAGAGACTTCAGCTTCAGAGACAATGTAACAGAGACTACAACTGCAGAGATAATGCTACAGACAGAACACTACATAGACTACAGCTGAAAACACAATGTAACAGAGATTACAACTGCAGAGTATATACTACAGTGGTAGAGACGTCACAGAGACTACAGTGACTGAGATGATGTCACAGAGATTACAGCAACAGAGATGATGTCACAGACACTTTGGGGCAGACCAAGACTAATTTTTTTTGGGGGGGTCGAGTGATTTAACATAGCCCCACCTCTCCCACATTCTGATTGGTTGGCAAGGCCCCTCCCTCACTTTGATTGGATCTGGAAGCTGAGTAACATGCAGAGGATGTTTCCCGGCTGCTTCGATTGTGTTTAAAACATAATGAGAGCTACCAGGCAGGATCCTCCGCCTGTCTCCCGGCCATCAGAGGGGGAGGGGGGGGGTGTTTACCCCAATATATAACAGGGTTGAATGAGTGTTTATATATAGAAAAGAAAATGTATTTCCCCTACTCCCGAGTAATGAACATTTGTAAGTTGTTCTCCGGTTTCATCTTGGTTGCGGCTGTCTCTCTAGAAGACGAAACATCACCCCCACCCAGGTACAGAGGCCGCAGAGGCGTCAGTCTGAATATTGAGGAAAATGGCACTTCTTATCCCTACGCCTACATTTTATATACATAATTGTGTCATACTGTAATACTACCACAGCTATGGTAAGTCTGCTCTATTTTTCCTGCAGTATGAGTATAAAATGTAAGAAGAAAGGATAAAACAAAACTTGTATATTTATAGCCCACTAGCCCAGCACCAGCTATGACAGATACGTAGACTTGTTTCATAGTAGCCTACAATCCAGCCACCAGCGGACATCAGCTGTATTGTTATGGATATATGACCTGCATGACTGTAATTAATAATATTTCCCCTTAATGATTGTATTTAATAATAGTGCCCCCTTGATGACTGTAATAATATTAGTGCCTATTGAGGACATACTTACCGTATGGCATCTCTCTTCTGTCCCCACACTGTATGCAGAGAGGCTCCGGGTCCCTGAAGCATGGCGGACGTGACATAATAATGATGCAAGAAGCCTGTGTATAGAGTCGTTTCTGGGACCAGGAGCCATCAGGACTGTTGAGACAGCAGTAACAGCCCAATGGCATCAGTACCTGGATAGGTGCTTCGGTACAATCAGGGCCGCTAAGAGGAATTTGGGGCCTGTTACAGCAACTTTTTGGGCCCCCCTCCACACATAGCGGGAGAAGGGATGTGCACCATTGAAGGGGGCGTGGCCACATAGTGATGGGGGTGTGGCTAACATGGGCTGTGGCTGTGCCTCTTTACACATGATATTATGGGGGGAATTCAATTAGCCACAAAGTGTCTTCGGAACGTTCATAAGACACTTTGCGGCGGAGATTTTGACAGAAATTTCTACCGTAATTGCCGGTAATGTGCGCGGCGCGATGTCTGGCACCACATCGTCAGCAATTGAATTCCCCCCATTATGTATTAAAATTGCTCTCACCTACCTGTTATTGCAGCTTTCACAGCCTGGTGCTGGATTCTTGTCTGGATCCTGAAATATTGGAACTTGTTTGCAAAATGTACATCAAATATGGAATAAAATTAGAGAACACAGATCACACAGTATATAATTATATAACAAGCAAAATATGTGCGATAAAAATAATCGCAGATATCTATATGCTAGTAAGTGGTCAGATCATGAAACACAATTGTAGCTGTATAAGAGGACTGGCTGCTTCTAGGGGCTCTGCAACCCCAACAAAGATAAATATTTAAAAAATTAAGAGGAGCTCAATAAAATGCTTATGGTTGATAACATAACCAACAGACCTTAGTCTTAACCTTACATTTTAAGTAATATAATAAAATACACCACATGGACTTGTTGTCAAATAACTATTATTTATATAAATAAAGCCGTAGCTGCTATGGTGGCGGGAGAACCCTGTATGTGACCTTGTTCATTCAAAACGTTAAACTTAATGGGACAGCCGTCCCCAGGCAATCCCTGGGGACGGCCCAGATGAGCTCTACTTACACCGAACCTAAGCTGATTCTTCCAAAGGGAACAGGTTCCAAACACCTGACCGCCATAAATGTGTCCTTACCCACTGTGGTTATACCGTACAGTGATCACCTGCCACGGTGCAGGACGGCAGACCCTGCTGTTGTCACACACCAAGCGCCTCCTGTTACCTCCAGGGATGAACCACAACAACTGTAACATACCAGGGCCAATGGACATCTAGTGCCAGGTACATCCAGAGCTGAACCACAGCCTGTACCTACCACGGACTTCATCCACGAGTCCCCGCACCACACTCCACTGACAGAACCGGCCCGTGTATCCTGTGGCTATTTGCAGGGCCATCTTTTCCATTGGGCACGATGGGCAGGTGCCCGGGGGCCCCTCGGGCAAGGGGGCCCCATAGGCACGGCTCCTAATTAGAATAAATAATCCTGCAAAAGAAAAAACCTGCAAAAAAAACCTTCAAGGGTCACTGAGCAAGTACATCTACCTCTATCTCTATATATCTATATCTATATCTGTATCTCTATACATCTATATCTATCTATCTATCTCTATATATATATATATATATATATATATATATATATATATATATATATGTAGGGGCCCCAGTGCACTGCTTTGCCCGGGGGCCCATAATGTTGTTAAGATGGCCCTGGCTATTTGTACTTTACTTCGATCTGGTAGTGACCACCAGCACCAGGACTCTGGAATGGGAGGGAGGGATTGTTGTCCTGGGCTAAGAGAGTGATCTAACATCACCACACTCCTTTTAAACTGGTCCCTGTCTCTGCCCCTTCATGACACTGGTGTGCCCATTGCCACGCCTACTCATTTTGTTAACCCTTAATAATCCAGAATGGTTATGTACACAAACCACAGCTTATACTTTCCTTTGCGTTTAATTCATCCCTCAGTTCTATAAACCCTTAAACATAAATTCAATAATGATGGGAAAAAAATTACATAACTTCAAACTAATCTATTCCTAAAGTAACAATATGGGGAGATTCAATTGCTGGCGATGTGAGACGTGGACATTGCGCTGTGCACACGCCCGGCAATTACAGAGTTAGGGGTGAAAGTGACCCATGTTTTATGGATTTTTCTTGATATTCTCTATAAAGCATCAATAAGTAACTGTCAGGGGTTTTAAGAGCATATTAGTAAAGTAACAGCACATAGATTACTAGTAACACGTACAATGGAGGCTCTGATACATAGTAACAATGAGCTGCTACATTGTAGAGATAGATGAGCTAAATCTCAGCCTATCATGGAACAAAAGAAGCCACTCCCTCATTTACCCAGGCCACACCCATAATCTGCTCTGCCACACCCTCGTTCGGCCTTTCCATGCCCCCATTTTACTGAAGCCACATTCCAAGTGATTATTTAATGTTCCTATTGGCTATCGGCAATTGGGACTGTCTCACAAAAAATCGGGACTGTTTGGGATTATGTTATATAAGGGGTATATTTACTAAACTGCGGGTTTGGTAAAGTGGAGATGTTGCCTATAGCAGCCAATCAGATTCTAGCTGTCATTTTGTAGAATGCACTAAATAAATGATAACTAGAATCTGATTGGTTGCTATAGGCAACATCTCCACTTTTTCAAATGCGCAGTTTAGTAAATATACCCCTTAATGTTGATATATTCAATACATTTTGCAGACATAATAAACACTTGCGTTTTATATATTAGATCATTAGTCCTTCACATCGGTAATAACTTTGGAATAAGCTGGAGGAGACTTAATATATGAATCAGACAAACACATTTATGTTCTGTAAGACTGATAAGAACATACAGATGGAATTCTAGGTCAGAGTCAGACTTTTCACAACTGAAACCTCATTGTGTGACAATCACATGTGAATGATACAAAGTGTCAGCTGTGTGGTGTTTACAGCTCGGATTATCAATGACTTCAGATACATTCATCCATCATCTATATTCATGATGTCCTGACAATTACTTCCAGCCTTCAGAAACTCTTCTATCTCTTTGTACTTCGTCGGGCTTCTAAGGATTCTGTTAATCAGCGCCAGCGTTTCCCGTGGCCGCGGCTGACACAGCTAATGGGTTTAGACGTTTGATTCATAAAAATTCTCATTAACCTTCAGGCCACGTGCCAGAACCTGGTAATAAAAGGCAGTTGTTTTGTTGTATTATAAGGTGCCCTGAATGGAATATTGCTTGTGTTAGAAATAATACAGGCCAGGAATGGGCCGTAAATCTTGATCGAATGATGCTCATTAATGTAAACTCAGGACATTACAGAGCTTTGTGATCTATGAATTGCCAAGAAAACGTTCTAGTTGTATTATCATGTAAATGTGTGGAATATCTTTAAACCCAAAAATACATTATATCTCCAGGGGCGGATTGTTGCTATGGGGCAAATAGCTTGCCCCAGTGCAAAAAGACAGTTGTCAGCGCTTATCCTTTACACTGCATATCTGTGTGTATCTAGCAAAATGAAAACATGAGGTATTAGTTCATATCGTGATCAAAACATTTAAGCCTGCATCCAGTGTCAAGGGCACCTCATTATATACAGGTCTTACATCATCATTATCATCATCATCACCATTTACATTGACCTATATGCTTTAAACACCATTAAACTGCAGTTAAAATCAGATGCACTCACCTCCCAGGTATAGGGGTTTACATCCAGCAAGGGCTGGCTTGTGAGCCACCCTGAAATGTGCCTTAAATAGGCTTGATGGACATCTGCTATTACAATAAGGCAATATTTTGAAACCAAACCAGAGAAAAAACAAGCATGCGCTCGGTATATCCCACATTATATATGGTACCAGCTGCTTGGCAATAAGCCTGCGCTCGGTATATCCCACAATATATATTGTACCAGCTGCGTGGCAATATAAATGCCCATATATGTATACAAAACAAAAAGACAGCTGTTAGCGCTTATCCTTCACACTGCATATCTGTGTGTATCTAGCAAAATGAAAACATGAGGTATTAGTTCAAATTTTTATCAAAACATTTAAGCCTGCATCCCATTGTCAAGGGAACCTCATTATATGCAGGTCCTACACGGAGCGTGGGCTTATTGCCAAGCAACTGGTACCATATTTATTGTGGGATATACCGAGCGCGGGCTTGTTTGTGAACTGGGTGAAGTAGAGGATTGAAATTGTAATTTAATTCTAAACAAATTTTTTTAACATGTGTTCTGGTGGGACTTTATGTTTCATGTGTATGCTGTGTTCTGTCTGTCTACATCTGGGAAGTAACATATAGCCTGAGTGTACTAGACCCAGATTCAATGAGATTACGCTTGGATTTTAAACGCAAGTTGCGTTCACATTGTGTCCAAGCTGAATCAGGTCCACTGCGTGTTGCATGTGCGTTCTACCCGAACCCGCCCAGATCCGGGTATCCAATGCTCACATTCCTGCACAGCTACGCCCAATCTGTGATAAGTTCTGCTCGTTTCAGGGTCTGAAAAATGGGGCAATCTTAGCAAAATTTGGACTCTTGGGAGCTATTGATTTCTTTGCATTTAGTAGTTTCTCATTAATGGTATAATTTTGAATACTTCTTGAAATTGACTATTTGGATGTATTATTGTCTGATGACAACTATCTAACCTGCTTTATTAATCTACCTGATGCTTATCCAGATTGTACAACCATATCCCTCTAACACTTATCTTCCATAGATCACTCACCGGATCCGCCAGGATATCAGACAGACCTAAATATTGCCGGCTACACTGCACTTTCTTCTTCACACTGGGGCTGTTTGAAACAAGCCACAGAGGGGGGGGGGGGGGGTAATTGACAGGCACCCGGCATGCTTCAGGCTGAGCAGGAAGATAAGAGGAAGGGGGGACTCTAGGAAGTGAGGCGATCATTGCATGGAGGGAAAAATATAAAATTCTCATCAACTTCCACCCAATATTTAATTCAGGTCATGGAGATCTGAGGTTTATTCTTAAATCTAGAATTGTTAAATTTGTGGCATATTACTTATATCTAAACATTAGTTTTCTATCGGGCACTAAACTGGCGATGTCAGGACTCACTGCTCATACAGAAATAATTTGCAGTATGTGTGTATATATATATATTTATATCTATGTATATATACACACATGTATATATAAATATATATGCATCACTTGTGTATTATATGAGTATTCTTCAATGGGGTGGATAAGCAGAGGTACTAGAACATTGTAACATTGTAACATTTTCATGTACATTTAATTTCAAATGCGGTTAGCTCAAAATTCAGAATCGTGTTCTCGGGGATCTATCTTCGTGTATCACATATGTGGACACTTATCTAGAAAGTGCGAGAGGGCTCTTAATAATACAAAGTTTCACTCATACAATAACGCTCATGAAATCAGCAATGAATATTTCCATCATTTTCCCCCTAGAAACTAGACTCCTTATATTATTAAGAGTCATTAGCTTAAAAAATGTTAGTATTCAGCAAAACTGTCACATGAGGTTTAGTTTAATATAACAGTGATTATGAATCCTTTTTTCTCTGTATTTTGATGTTTAGTTTTGCATATTATCACACAATTGCAGAATGGTTTGTTTAGTAATGACTCGCTGCATTTTCAGGAATCGCCACAAGATGGCAGAAGAGACCTATAAAGTAACATCAAACAAGTACAGAGTCTGACATAAAATGTGAATATTCCACAAAGTAAGGGCCATTTACAAAAGTGCAAAACATATTACTCCCGCAGTGCAGATGCAATTTGTGCTTGTTGTATTCCATGGCACCGGGAAGGGCATGGATATGTGTGCCAAGATGGCGGCGTTCAGGGGCGCAAGATTTAGCATGATGAGTGGAACTTGTCGGCTTATAATACAGACAGTCCCGGTGTCCTCTCACTATCAGGATACATGTAATACAGACAGTCCCGGTGTCCCCTCACTCTCAGGACACATGTAATACAGACAGTCCCGGTGTCCCCTCCCTCTCAGGACACATGTAATACAGACAGTCCCAGTGTCCTCTCACTATCAGGACACATGTAATACAGACAGTCCTGGTGTCCCCTCACTCTCAGGACACATGTAATACAGACAGTCCCGGTGTCTTCTCACTCTCAGGACACATGTAATACAGACAGTCCCGGTGTCCCCTCCCTCTCAGGACACATGTAATACAGACAGTCCTGGTGTCCCCTCACTCTCAGGACACATGTAATACAGACAGTCCTGGTGTCCCCTCACTCTCAGGACACATGTAATACAGACAGTCCCGGTGTCCCCTCACTCTCAGGACACATGTAATACAGACAGTCCCGGTGTCCCCTCCCTCTCAGGACACATGTAATACAGACAGTCCCGGTGTCCCCTCACTCTCAGGACACATGTAATACAGACAGTCCCGGTGTCCTCTCACTCTCAGGACACATGTAATACAGACAGTCCCGGTGTCCCCTCCCTCTCAGGACACATGTAATACAGACAGTCCTGGTGTCCCCTCACTCTCAGGACACATGTAATACAGACAGTCCCGGTGTCCCCTCACTCTCAGGACACATGTAATACAGACAGTCCCGGTGTCCCCTCCCTCTCAGGACACATGTAATACAGACAGTCCCGGTGTCCCCTCCCTCTCAGGACACATGTAATACAGACAGTCCCGGTGTCTCCTCACTCTCAGGACACATGTAATACAGACAGTGCCGGGGTCCCCTCACTCTCAGGACACATGTAATACAGACAGTCCCGGTGTCCCCTCACTCTCAGGACACATGTAATACAGACAGTCCCGGTGTCCCCTCACTCTCAGGACACATGTAATACAGACAGTCCCGGTGTCCTCTCACTCTCAGGACACATGTAATACAGACAGTCCCGGTGTAGTTTTCTAGATTTTCTCACATTAAAGCAGTTTTGATAGCTTCACCGTTGATTCACAGCAACCAATCAGCAATTAGCTTTTTTCTGTCTTATGCAAGTCAGACAATGAGAGCAAATATCTGATTGGTTGCTGTATTGGTGAATGAGTATTAGTCTCTGCTGATGAATCTGATGAGTATCGGCTGTAATCCTGAGTTAGAGGCTGCAGAGGAATAAAATACTGAACATTTACCAGTTACCCATCTCCTGCGACATGGGGCAGTACAAATAGTGAGGTATTATGAGTATTAGAGAC
This sequence comes from Mixophyes fleayi, assembly GCF_038048845.1. Lineage (NCBI taxonomy): Eukaryota > Metazoa > Chordata > Amphibia > Anura > Limnodynastidae > Mixophyes > Mixophyes fleayi. Next base: position 150,332,598 of record NC_134408.1, on the reverse strand, counting down.
AGAGAAGAAATGTAGGTGGTCCTGATAGAGAGTCAGGGGCTTTCTGGCAAATTTAAGCCTAGGGGTCAAAACAGCAGCCTATTAGGAACATTTTAAAGGAAAAGATGCGGGTAGCCCAGTGACTGCCTAAGGTAGCTGACTATTGGGACAGCAAATGAGTGAAACCTCCACAATTTCATCTACAAATTGGTTTCTCACTATTATCTATTCTTCAGGTTTTTCACCATTAAAAAATCAGTATGTGTTTGAAGTGTGGGAGGAAACTGAAGTACCGAAAACTGCGCAACACATGGACAAAATACAAAGTACACACAGATTAATCCAGCTAATGGATCTTCCCATGTGCCTACCTCTGTTCTATGAATAAACACCTGTGAGACTCTGTAATAACAGAACCCAACGTTCCAGAGAGAATATTTCTTGGACTTGTCACAACCTCTTACAGGTACAGTGGGCAAGTAGTGGCCGAGAGCCACCAGCTGCCGGCCAAGCCTTCGCCTGCAGCCCCCCCAGCCAGCTGCTCCCGTTCTTATTAGAAAGTAGTCAGCTGACCTCTGTGTCACATGACCTCCTCTGCACAGTGCGTGGAGGTCACGCGGCATACCCAGAGGAGGGAGTGTCCTGTGCTCCGGCTCCTCCCTCTGGAAGGCCCTATTGATGGCTGTAGAGCCACACACGTGGACTTCCAGCCGTTTCACGTTGCCTCTCACTGATAAGGGGTTGCATGTGTCCTTGCTGCGGGATACTATACGTCACATTATGAGGTACCAATCTGAGAATAGGCCAGGCCAGTGTCACTAATATAAGATCTAAACTTCATTGACTACATATATTGGAACTTGGTCAATGGAAGGTGCAGACCACTCCAAATATGGACATATTCCATATATAGGTGCAGGGGTGGAAAGGAGCATTGTTGGGGCTCATAGGAATGTTTGGGCAGGGGCCCAGTGATGGCGAATTAGACTCCTGTCCCCCCCAACCCCCCACTCAGCTCTCAGAGCAGGTGGTCTCAGGGAAAAGCAGGGTCCTCAATAGGGGGAGGACAAGACTTTCCGGGCCACACTCATTATGGGCCCTGTAGCGATCTCACCCCCTGCACCTCTGTAGTTCCTCCATTGTATAATTGTGTCGCGGGAATCCAGTCACTTGTAGGAATAGGTTGTGAAAGTTCCCGGCCTTAGGAGGTTAATTGGAGGTCATTTAGTCCACAGAACAGCTTCAGCTGTGTGACCAGGTTTGTGCCGTGGTACGTGGGCTTGTGGACCAAGCTGGCAGTGATTGCAAGGGGACAAAAATTAGCAGGGGAGGAGATTTGGGGAGTGAGGACATTTTCTGCAAAGCAACGAGCGGGTGCACCAGTGTACTTAGTGTTTTTGGGGCAGTACAGGATGCTGGTCGCCCTTAAGCCAAAACATTATTGAATCATAAAGAGGTTTCAGACCATTTTGTCGGTTATTTCTAATAACAGAACATGGGAATGGAGGTCTCTTCTTTGTAATTATGTCTTTTTCCAGCTTTAGACCATTTGCATTTGTTTTTCACTGTTAAGAAATTGTCATTATAAAATCATTACGAGCTCTGTCACTACCGGACACATAAAATGAAACTACTGTACTTTAAACGGCTTTTATATTTCTCAACACAGCTTAAATGACACAAAGGAGGAGTTCCAGATGTGTATCTGATAGTTCTTTTGTTTTCATTAACTCCAGAACAAGAGATTTCTAAAGACAAAAGAACAATTTCCAGAACTGTTTCCATCTCATGACAGAGTAATTAGTTTCTGCAATTACTTTTCATGGACTGATAAAAGTTGGTTGGATGGAGATGATGATCAATAGCAATAACGATTATAAGAAAAATGTCATTTTCTGTAGATATCATTTAGTTTGTGGTTCCTTACTTAGCATTTAAAGAAGTCTTGTACCCAAACAGCATTAATAGCCAAATCCTGTGTTTAATGCCCAGGGAACATTGTAAGGAGGAGGGGGGGGGGGGGGGGGGACTTAGTGCCTGGGTATAGCAACAGCTAACCAATCGTCTGTTGCCAACACGTCACCTTACAAAATAAATTGTGTATAAATGCAAAGAGGATATTGCCATAATTAGATGTAAATATATTTTTGCACTTTTTACAGGTACATAGAAATAAATTAAGTACTAATAGGGGACTTCACACATTTTAATTCCTATCCTGAACTGTTAATGAGGTGAGGTTTATATTTCTATAGTGAAAAAATAAACCTAATGTAATTTTATCCCTCTCCATTCCCTATTTACAACAGTACAACATGGGAGGCAGCCGCCATTACTCTTAGCTGTTAACGTTATTGAAACAATGTTACTGCATGATAAGAAAGAACTGCCCCTTAGTATTGCAGATACATTTGTAATCTCTGTTAATGTGTTTCTGTAGGTAGCGGGGTGCAGTCATTGGTGGATGATCAGAGAGAAGACAGCCAATGAAAACCGTTGACTGACTATGCATTGATGTTCCACCGTGCATGAGCAATAATGTGATGCAAGACAGAGAGGCCTCCCCGCCTCATGTGACAGCGGGTGATGCTTCTATGAAGGGTTGCTCTACCATATATTAGGGGTGTACAGTGTGGACGTGTCATGTCTGCATCTTTGAACTCCATGTACTTGGATGAAGTCCTGATAAGATACATAGCATCATGGATGAGGGGGGAGGCTGTAAGAACATGAGAACAACAGTCGTTGTCAGGTTGAGACAAGAAATACAAAGGAAAAAAGAAAGAAAGTGGTTAAGTGGCCAGAACTAGACCAAGAATGAGTGTAATGGACGTATCTATCCTGGGTGTGCGCTGGATTCTTAAAGTGACAGGTGATTATTTAAGAGCAGGTTTGGCATCACCTAGGTGCCCGTTATAGGTTGTGTTTCCTGACCCGCGTGCTATTGTCTTATTGGGTTACTGCTGCTGACCTTCGCCTTGTTGCTGACCGTCATGCTGTCTGATTTGACCTCAGTGCCTGTTTTGACTTTGATTTTTCACCTGTTAACTTTGTACTGCTTCTGTCCGTAATTGGTACGGCTTGTCTACCTGGCCTCCCCCTCTTTGTGTTGGTCGCTAGTTTTGGCCATAGCGGTCAGTGACTATAATGTGCCGAACCCAGGGACATCTCAGCATCAGAGAATATATTACATTCTATGGAAAGGAAGATGCTGAAGGAGAAGAACAGGACTAGCCTGGGTATACTGGCTGCTCTATGATTGTCACTGGAGATCATTACAGTGAGTATGGAAGGGAGAAAGAGGGAGAAGGAAGACAGTGCGAGAGGCAGACCATGGGGAACAAAGCCAACAACGCAGAAAGAAGAAGGGAAAATTGAGAATCAGCTGCAGAGAAAGCGTCACAGTGGGAGAGAAAAAGACAGATATGGATGAAGACAGGAGCGCATCCTAAACAAATCACGGTGGAAAAAATGGTTACTCACCACTAGAGATGAACTCAGTATTCAAAAGTGTTTGCTTCATGCAGCATTTGGCCCTGACATTTTCCATGCTTTGCTGGTGGAATTTGGCCTTAAGTTTTTCCAGTCCTACTTCCAAACACAGCTGATTTAATTGACCATTGTCATTCTAACTCTATTCATTCTGTGAAATTTAACTTTACAAACATTCTGCAGAATGGGGGAAAAAAAGGTGAAGTCAAAGACTTTATTACCAGAATTTAGTACCTCGGTGAAACTCGAATTGCTCAATCATCTCTACTCACCACTAAAGCTAATTCCTGCAGTCTTGATCCCTGCTCGCTGTTATTATAGGTAATGTTTATGACAGCACTGTGATTATAATCATTGTTACACTGATAGACAAGTCCTGTTGTTTTTGTGAAGTGGGTTCACATCAGGGACTGTTGTGCTGGAGTTCTACTGTCACCTACTGGTGGAAAATGTGAAAACATTAATAACAATGTCAGGCCCTATAGCAGTTTGGAGGGGATCCTAGTGTTGACGTCCGTCATCCCACAGCAACTGCTCTTCTTCATCCTGCTTTGCTTCACTGCGCTAGCGTTGAGGAAGTAGAGGACGCAGGCAGTGGTGATACTAACGATGGAGCAGGATGTGTGGCAGCTACAGGATCCTGTTCAATTCCGGCCCCCTCATCACCCGCAATGGCGGTATTCATTCACAGTTTGCAAATCATATTATTATCAAATGGGGGATAAAAAGTAAGCAATTATATTAAATGTTTTAACCCTCTATTTCCATACTGATACATATATAACTGGGCAATATTAGCACATATGTAGAGAAACTGTATGAAGGTACAACTGTTTAGTCAGATGCCCCCCACCCCTTACACCCCCAGTATGGTCACCCCTCTTACGGAACCTGCATAGTGCCTCCTCTTCCCAGATTCCCTGCTGTAGAACACAGAGCAGTATCTGCTGCTGTTGCGCAGTAAGTGGACACAAGCGACCCAGTGCTCACATGTAGGGGAGAATCCAAATCCCCACTATGAGCCGCTGTGTGCGGCGGCGCTTATTTCTGAATTTTACTTTTATGGGGTGTGAGGAAATATCTGTGATGTTACATCGCGTGTTCTGGAGGCACCCCGCGACACATCATGGGGAATTGAATTTCCCCCATAGAGCATGACGCTATTATCACAAAGGGTGTGAGATTGTGTAGTTTGCCTATCAGTCCATGCAACTGATAGTTACTGGCAGGGTTAGGGTTAGGTATTTAAAATACACAGGCCCAACCTCAGTTCAAGCATGAAAGAAACTGTGTGCCGCCACGCAGCGGCAGAGCCGAAAAGGGCGTGGCCGCATTGTGTTGTGGGTGTGGCCAACATGGGGCATTGATACATACATTATAATAAAACATTACATTTATCACGCCATCCCCAGCCCACTGTACTTATCTACGCTTCTGGTGCTGCTGACATCCATCAGGGTGGGAACTTCCTGCAGAGTGAGCAGGGAAGCTCTTTGTCTCGCGAGATTACCAAATCTTGTGTTACTTACAGCTCCTCGGCTTGCTGCAGGCTGTGTCCTGTCCAGGACCTGAGAGCAGCTATCAGTTCCCTTCCCCTAACCAGAGCTGGATTAAGGCGCAGGTGGCCCGGGGTGTTTAAGACAGCAGGGCCCCTATTATGTAACATGGTTATCATTTTAGACAAATACAGAGGCAATACTGTGTGCACTAATCTTATAAGCACACAGCTCTGCCTTCACAAGCAGTACATTGTGAAGCGGGACATGCCTCCCAACTGTCCTTGCAGTCAAAACACATCCTGGCTAAGTGAGACAGTCACCAGACTGCCCCACCAGATTCAGGACAGTTGGCAGACTGTCCTGCTCTCTCCTACCTGTCTTGCTCACTTTCACCACTTGTAGCAGCTGGTTTCTTTAGCTCAGTTCTTTCTTGTCTTGATCCTGGAATATTGGATGCCCTATTTTGAAAAAAATGGGGTACGTGAGATTTAGATAACTCCAACCAGCCCCTGTGTTAAACAATAGCACTCACGTTTTATAATTAGGCCTCCCTCCAGTCCCCACAATAATAATAATATTCACATTTAATAAGTAGACCTATTTCCCTCCAACCAGCCCCAACATTAAATTAAGAGTACACCCATTTATTCAAAACATATATCCCTCTCTCCAAACAGTCCCAGCAATAAATAAAATAGCATTAAAGTTAACTGGAGGCAAAGGATGGCACTTCAGGACAGGCAACAGGGGCTGGAACCTCAGGACAGGCGACGGGGCTGGCACTGCAGGACAGGCAGCTGAAACTAGCACCTTGGGACTGGCAACCAAAACTGACACCTCGAGACAAGCGGCTGGAACTGGCACCTCTGGAATGGCAGCTGGAACTGGCACCTCAGGACCAGCGGCAGAGACTGGCATCTCGAAACAAGCAGCTGGAACTAGCACCTCAGGACTGGCAGTCAAAACTGGCACCTCAAGAAAGTGGCTGGAACTGGCACCCCTGAACAGGTGGCCGGAACTGGCACATCTGGACTGGCGGATGGAACTGGTGCCTCTGGACTGGTGGCTGGAACTGGTGCATCAGGACAGGCTTCCGGAGCTGGCGCCTTAGGACAGTTGGCCGGATCTGGCTCCTCAGGACAGACGGCAGGAACTGGCGCCTCAGGACAGGTAGGCTAGGCCTTATCCAAGGGAGCAGAACAGGCTGTAATGTAGGAACAGTAAGTGAAGCGCAAACAAATCCAGAATGAGAAGAGGAATAAACAGAAGACGGTTCTGTAGGCTGTTGTGGTCTGCGGAGAGGACACTCTTGTAAAAAAGTATATTACTGGCACAGTAGAGACATAATTCATTAGTTCTTCTGTGCCGCAGCTAATCTTCGGTCAAATGGGGGTGTGGACCACCTGTGAACATAGACTTTGTTAAACCATAGTTCTTGGTAAACAGTAAATTTGTAAGTAACATTATTAAAAGATGATATTTGCACTGATTCAGCAGCAGAGATGGTTGGTTGAGGTAAATCAACAGTACTTGAAGTGTGAGAAACAAAATCTGACTCCTGAATGGGTCCATAATTAAGGCAGAAAACTAAGTAGCTGAGGTAGCTCAGTGATTTGCAAGGTAGACACGTTGCAGGAGTGAGCGAATGAAAACAATTGCAGGAAAAGTCCCAGACAATGTTTATTGCTGGATGTTACAAACCGGATGGTGTAGGTATAAAATAAGGATTGCAGGGAGATGCAGAAAACAAATACCAGGAACACGGCTGATGCAGGTAAACAGGTAATATAAAGAGATCCTAGGGAACAAGCGAACCAGCAGCACAGCAGGGAACAGCAGAGCATCAGGGAACAAAAACAACAATGACCAGCAAGGTATGCAAGGAGTGGCAGGTATAAATAGGGAACACCCAGGTGCAGGAGTTAATTGGTGCAGCAAGGAAACTCTTAAAAGACAGAGAAGCAAAGCACAATAGCAGCACCTCTGGTGGATCAGAGGTGCTGCCGATAACACATTCAGTAAAACACAATAATAAAGTCGAATCCAATCAGGGGGCAGGAGCTACTGAGATGAAGCAACATCCTGACACGATGCTGCAGAGGAATGGAGGCAGGTTCTGACAATATAATACAGCACCATTTACCAGCATATTATATAGTATCAATGACCAGTATATTATACACCCCCAATTACCAACATATTATACAGCCCAGTGGCATAACTACCATTGGTGTGGCAGGTGCCGTGCACTAGACCCCTTGGAGATAATGAACCAGCATATTTTACAGCCCAAATAATCAGCAGACCAAACAGCCAAAATGACTGCAGGGTGTTATCTGGAACAATGATAAAAGTATTTGGATGGTTTTAATGCTATATGTATATGGCCTTCAGTAAGACAGGTTGTATTAACTAAATAATCATCATTTCCAGTGAAGTTGCACATTGGCTGATTGCAAACCATTTACACGTTGTATTCAACGGGATGGGTATAAATACCTTCTTGGATGTTAAGGTGCTTTACACAAGAAGGCAGCTGCCAACCGTTCAGTGACCAGTGAGAAGAGATCAATTCCTCCTTACCTGAGCCAAGGAAGATCTAAGAGAGAAAAATCAATTTCATGAAAAAGTGAGATGTCCCGGATATAAATTATTAAGAATGCAGCAACAACAATATTATTCAAATGTAAAGTGAGGGGGCAGGCGGGGGTCAGCAGAACCATTTAGCAGCTTACCGACTGGAGAATTTCCTCCAGAAGAGATGAAAGCGCAGCATTAAATTCATAACTTTTAAACATATTCACCAGAAATCACATAAGGTGCCAGGGAGGAGTTCTCCATATTGTGTCTGATGCTGGGAAACTCACTGTCAGTGCTGACAAATGTCTCTTGTTTTACAAGACGCACGTTACGGAGAAATGCAAAGAACAACAGACGCTACCGCATGTCGTCTTACTGCAAAAACTGTCATTTCATTCTTGGGAGCTGAAATAAGAAAAACAATAATTTCACGCTGGATTTTAGTATTTTGCTCACTGTATTAGTCAGAGGGGGAACTAAAAATTGTACAAATCTTATTAGGGAAGAGAGGAAGGATAGTGAACGGAGAAAAGTGGCACAAACTATGTTCAAACCACTAATTCCGCAGCGCTGTACAGAGAACTCACTCACATCAGTCCCTGCCCCATTGGAGCTTACAGTCTAAATTCCCTAACACACACACACACACACACACACACACACACACACACACACACACACACACACACACACAGACCGAGAGAGACTAAGGTCAATTTGATAGCAGCCAATAAAACTACCAGTATGTTTTTGGAGTGTGGGAGGAAACCAGAGCACCTGGAGGAATCCCACGCAAACACGGGGAGAAAATACAAACTCCTCACAGATAAGGCCATGGAAGTGACTATCCATTGTCTTCCTACCCCAATTTTGTGACTGTTCCTCACTTGTTTGTGCACCAAATCACAGACATAAAGAGAAGGAGACCCTCCTACTTCTGTCCTGCCCCCATAGCAGATAGGGGGGCTTTCTCCTGTTACGAAATGCTTGATGCCGTCAGGGAAGACTGAGAAGCCTGAATCCATCTATCGCTCCAGGCTGCACATAATGGTGGTGGGAAGGGAGTCAGCGGTCAGGGGCTGGGGAATGTCTCCTTCCCTACTTGCTGTCTGGTGGCTGGTAAGACAGACAAGGAGTAGCGTAAATAAATCCCCATTTTTTATATGTTGTAGAGGAAGATGAATTTAGTGTGTATTGAACAGCAGAAGCATAAAATAACTTTATTATTACTTTAGACAAACGTCTTTTGCATGAAGACTTAATTCCATTTGATACATGTAAATGAGAATATTTGTATCAAAACAAACACATAATAATGGGAGCCAGCAACTGATGGGCAGCCTTGAGATGGAAACAAATTGAGAAATTAAATAAGTAGGGCATTCCTTGTAGAATATATACTTGTCTTTCCCTTTATAGACGAACCCCGGTGTGAGGATCGTGACAAATGAAGTTGATTGAAGACTTTGCACCCACTGCTGTGATCTGGCTGCTCTCCTAGTGCACCCGCCTCTCCTGATTTGTTTTATTGCTATGAGCATTGGATAAAAACATCTTAGAAGCTGAAACCACTTCGAGCTCCTTCTGATCTCATTCTGCGTCTCCCCGTCCCTTGTCCTTTCTGTTATTTTATTTCTCCCTTTATTTTTTTTTTGCATTGCTGGAATAAAACGTCTCCTCTTATCTCGCTCGGCCAGATCTTACTTCTTGGGCTATTAATGGTTCTCAATAATCGTTTACGTTAAAACGCTCGCTCCCTCAGGATCTTGCTCTTTTCTTTCTTTCTGCTGTTGAAACTTAAGATACAAAATTATTTTGGACACAAAGTAAATCCCTTAATATATTAACAGATGTATGCAGACATATGGGGGATTCACCGGAGACATATTAAGAAAAATATTTAATGTTTTATGTTTGTAATGTTTTATTTTTGATAAATAGAAGTCTGTTCATATCTGCTCTTTACTTTATGCTTGTACATAAAACGAGATACACACCAGATACTTGGAGATTATTATTATTATAGAATTAATACATATAACACAGGATGTTGGTATCTTCTCAGGGCCTCATTATCCAATAGGCTGACCAGGCTGCAGCTTAGGGCGCAAGGCTTTTGGGGGGGAGCAAAATTGTGAAAAGGAAAAAGGCATAAACTGAAATTCATTTTAAAATATAAGAGAATAATTGTGAATGAAGGAGAATAGGGGGTGAAGGAAGACAGATTTTAAATTAAAGTTTGTTTTTATCTACCAGGTATTAGAGGGGTATGGAGGGTGAGGGGAAGCTACAAGCGAATTAGCCTTGGGCAGCCCGAACCCTTAATCAGGCCCTGAGTCTTCTGCAAGGTAACAATTTTCGCTGGATGATGGGTGGATGGGGGAGGATTGGGGCTCTGCTATAGTCTATAGCCTATGTTGTGACTCTCTGAATACCTAAATAGCTAAAAGGAGATTTGGGGGTAAATGTATCAAGCTGAGAGTTTTCCGGCGGGTTTGAAAAACCAATCAGATTCTAGTTATCATTTATTTAGTACATTCTACAAGATGACAGCTAGAATCTGATTGGTTGCTATAGGCAACATCTCCACTTTTCAAACCCGCCGGAAAACTCTCAGCTTGATACATTTACCCCTTGGTCTGAAAGAAGTAATATAAATGAAAACCAGCCGTAGAGATTGGATGATGTTCCCAGATTTATGAGGTTTTACAGAGATTATCACCAAGGAAAATGTCCTAATTTTACTGTAACCAGAGGTGAGATTATACAGGACCTTCCTTGGTTTGTCCTGTAGATATAAGACGACGCGAGTATCAAGGACGCCTCTATAGTCATACAGTCAATGTCACTATAATATGGGTTTATAATGAATAGGTTGGTTATTGTTCTGTCCTATTAGTTATGTGCACTGAAAACTATGTATTTGACAACATCAAATCAATATAAATTACATTTCAACTTAAGGCAGCCCTGATTAGTTAAAAAAAGAAAGAAAAAAGAACAATACATTGTGCGCAAACAATTAATGATGGGGAGGGGGGGGGTTTCTAAATGATACATTAAAGTTATAGACCATAAATTCCAATAGGCATAAAAATGTATCAGAAAAATTAGGTAAATACGTTTCGTTGCCATTCACAATTGCGCCTAATGAGACAGCGAGTCGTCATGTATTCTTTGTTCAGTATTTCAGGAGTGTTAAATTAAAGATGGCCATAGGTCTTGGAATAGCCAATCAAGTTATCTATCACAAGGAATAGGACACACCTTTATTGGTCTAATTCAGAGTAGGCGTAAACCAACTGCTGTACAATTGCGCTTTTACACCTGTATTATGAGTTGTACATATCTTGAGATACATACAGTGTACTTCATCTTGCTGATGATGACTGTTGTATCTTTAATGTTTTAAAAAAAGGAATTAATAAATAAATGAAATTTAATACAACATGTCATAGCCCTAAAGGTGAATCTCTCTCTAGTTCTATGGCCTGGAATGGTTACCGCCAAAGTGTGTCCCTCCTTCACTCTGATTGGTGGGTCCGCCCCCTTCTTCTCTTTGATTGGACCTGGCGGCTGAGAAACAGGCAGCGGAGGCTACCTGGCCGCTCTGATTGTGCTTAAAGTATAATGGAAGCGGCTCATCCCGATCGCCAGCTCTGGATCCACCACTGACCAAGACTGATGGAAGTTTTAATCCACCACCGATAACTCACACCTGTCTGTCCAGTGTTGAGGAATTAAAAGACTTCATGAAGAAAACATTCTTGTTTTTTGGCTACAATGTCAATGTCTGCTGCCTCGTTTCATCATAATGGGTATTCAAGAGTAAATAAAATCACCATTTGACATTTATATATCAAAGTCTATGTAACAGAACAGAGTGTGAATAACATACCTGCAAGTTTGCTCTGCAGAACTGAAGTGTGTGGATTGGTTGTTTATTAACCAGGGGCGGGGCCAGTGATGTCACAGCAACGCAGTCTTAGATTTACTAAAGGGCGATTTCATGCAACCGCCAGTTTTTGCATTTACTGAAGGCCAAACAGCCATTAAATCGGCCAGAATTAACATTTTTTGAAAACCACCCCTTTACAAATCACCATCCCGATTTTAACAATTATGAATAAATAAAAAAACGCATTTACTAAGCCGGGGTTTGCAAAATTGCCACAAAACTGTCACCCAGATGGCCAAAATAAAAGAGGCAGTTGTGAAAGGTGATATTACTCAGACTGCTGCCATTCAGAGCATAAGAGGAAGCACCAGCGACATTTAAATTATGGGGGCAGTCATTATTTATTGATTAAGGGGCAAAATTAAGTTATAATTAACTTATGGGGCAAATTTTATTTTTCATTATCTTATGGGGAAAATATTATTGTATTATATTATGGGGAAATATGAATATTTTATTATATTAACTGGCCAATACTATTTTATTGTTAACGGTGGATATAATTATTTAAGATACACAATGTGGCGTTACACATTGCCCCCCTAATATAATAATAATTTTGTCCCCAGAATAAAATAAAAATTAGAATTTGTCCCTATAAGTTATTTATAAATTAATTTTGCCCCTTAATCAATAAAAAATGAATAATTTAATTGCCCAATAATTTATATGTAAATGGCGCTTCCACTGAACGGCAGCATGTTGGAGCTATCAAGCCAATCAGAAGCAGGTATTAAAAACATGTCTTTTCCCTGGCGGTTTAGATGTTTTCAATCCGCCACCCATCGCCACCCTCAAACCTTGTGGGTGTGGGAGGCGCCTCTGCAGTCTCTAATGATGTGGGCAGGGAAAACTATACTTTAATAATACATTTTACCTTCATGGTTCATATCTGGCGATTTCATTTAAGTTCTCTTATCTTAATAGACAAAGGGACTCATTCAGAGTTTTACGTACGTCATTTCTTTTTGCGTAAGATGCGCATTTTCATGCTGCGCGTGGTCACTAATAATGCTTATGCATTTTTGCATATCATTGACTTGCGCTCCCTTCCGCCTGCAGAGTACAGGACGTGTTTACGTAATTGCGACACAATTAGACATAGACGCATCCAGATACGCATCTTAAGCACTTTGGAATTTCCCCTGTGCCCCAAATACCTGTCCTTGATCCCGTATAAAGTATTTCAATAAGTTCTTCCTAAATGAGTGTTGTTTTTCCCCCACTGTCTGGCACGCAATGCTCTTTGGCTCCTTATAATTAAGTAATTAATAATTATAATGATGATAATAAATCAGTCTTAAATCACATAAATTCATCTTATGATGCCAATTTAAGAGATTGAGAAGTTGCAATGTTCCCTTATATCAAGCTGATTATTTCAGATGCAACACTTGGCCAAATTATCCGTATTATTTTAAAAACCCTATGTTCCTCCCGCTGAACTAAACGATTTTCCTAGGAGTATTAAAACATTATCTCAATAAATAAAACACAGTGATTATAGTCCAATAATGGAATGACTAATTATATATTTTACTAGGTGATTACATTCTAGATGGCTAAATTAATAACAGTAATTAAACACGTACGTTAATTAGCAATTACACAGTGGCCACTGTTAAAATGTCTAATTCCAGGACTTGCAAAATATTAATATCTGGCAGGATGGACAATCTCTGCGTTGACCTCTATTGGTGAATTTCCTGGGGATTTTTTTTGTGAAATAATCAATAATTTCAAATCCTTATTAATCAGTCCCATTTCTTGCTTCCAGTAAGTTATAATATTTGTTTGGTACACCCAAAATAGATTTTATATATGCCAAAATGCTTTAAAAGTTATTTAAGGCATAATGATGTGTGCACCCGTTCCATTGCCTAAGTAATTAACTTAAAAGGGAGTCCAAACTTTTAATATTTTTTTTTAAATATTCTGATTGGTGATACAGTTATTTTCAAATTATTGTAATTTTTTGCTGTCTTCTAGTGGGAAGATGTGAGCTGGATAATTCGACCGACCTGCGTCAAGTAAGTTTAAAAAGATAATAGTCTGAGCTGTCACATCCCCTCTCCTCTCTAGTATAATGGAACTTGGCAGGTCGGCAACAAGGGGTAAATTTACTAAAGTGCAGATTAGTGAATCTGACTTTTTTGGGTGTTGTTCCTTCGGAGTTTTGTTTTGCCAGTTTTCAACCCTCCAGTTCTAAGGCCAAAACCGCTGAAAAAATGCTGCTTTTCAAATCGCCACATTAGCCAGTTTTTTTTTAACGCGCTAACAATACAAAGCGTGGAATTTCCGAAGCTGTGATTTGACAAAGAGCCAGAAAAACCAGATGATTGTGAGGGGCGAGATAGGTGACCCCACACGGTGCTTGTGTATCTGCCCATTCTGAGCATAAGAGGAGGGGAAATACACTTATTAATTTTGAGGGCAATCGTTAATTAATACTAAAGGTGGCAAAAATAATAAATATTGATATTAGGGGGGAGGGGCCTATTCTTTTATGGATATATTAGGGGGGCTAAAGGTTTTTATGATTTTATTAAGAGGGCAAAATGTTTTAGTGTATTAAGGGTGAGATAGTAGTTTATAATTATATGGGGCCAATAATATTTAATTGCTAACAGGGGCAATAATAATTTATGATGGAGGCTACACTTATCGGCCTGATCAAGGGTTCAGGCCGCCCTTTTCTTTAATATGAAATCCAGCTTCCTCCCCCAATGTTTCTGGTCCTGTGTTTTTGGAAACTCAGCTCAGCTTGTCTTCTCAAAAGGGTTCCGGCAATCTATGTCACACTCATTTCATTGTCATTGAAATCAGAACTGTATAGAACTGTACAGCAGAACAGAGACGTGACTGAGCGCTACTGAGTGGGAAAATGTGGCGGGGGTGGTGCCTTTCACTCCTGCGCCTGTTTTCATCCTTGTACCCTTCCAAGGATGGCTCATTGGCTTCAGCCTTAACCTTGGGACTACGTCAAGATGAAACCCTTACTACAGTTTTCTTTCATGTTTTCTTTTTACTTTGGACAACTACTATTCTCTTATATTTTAAAACTAATTTCAGTTTATACCGTTCCCTGTCACAATTCTGCAATTCCAAAATTTCTGTGCCCCCAAAAGCCTCTCACCCTTGGCTGAAGCCTAGTCAGCCTATTGATAATCAGGGTCTGAGCATACATCTGGCTGCATGACCACACACATATAAAATGGGCTGTGTATCGTCCGCGACTAATCCCTGACAAAATGTCGTGATGGCTGGAAAAAAACTCTGCCCAAACGTTCCTAAAGACTGTGGTGATCACGGGATTATTAACTGACCGGAGAGAAGATACAGTAATCCAGTAATACATCATCTGTAGTGCACAGTCCCCGTTAACAACCATTTTAATTACCTACTCTTTGACTTTACTTCTATAGGTCCTGTGGGGCTCACAAAATGGCAGCTCCTGCGTCAGTTCTGGTGGGTATCATAAGGTAAGGGATTCCTCAAAGACCGTTTATAAGGGGGTCTGGGGTCCACTGATGTGTAGAATCCATTTTTATTGGACTTTTACTCAGTAACGTTGGAGTTCTTAGTGGGATATTTGCTGGATTCAGTCCAGTGTTCACGGATAGTTTCCCATCTTATTTTAAATTATATACTTGTCAAATATTAGCTTTAAACAGCGATGAGTTCGGTAGAGCTTCTCGCATTATCATGCTGTATGTTAGACGGCATCAATTATCCCCCGGGATTCTCCACCGGAGCCTTTTCTCACAAAATCTTCATAAAAACCACTATTTAAAAATGCAATTCTCATTGCCAAATCCTAATACGCTTAATATGTTAATGAGGTTCCATGTCTGAAGGCGAAGTGAAAGAATTACTCCGGACGGGGTGGTTTTCGCTGTTTGATGAATATGCCTAATCTGGTGTTAGTAAAACTCATCGAGGGTACCGCACATAACCCCTGTAATATCCCACCAAATTTATCTTACATCTCTACTTAGAATAAGGTTTATATGTAAATGGTTTATGTGAATCTGTCTTGTGAGTTTATTTTGTATTTTTTCTCCCCAAGTTACTTTCAAGTTATTTTTGTTCCCCCGTTAACGGAGCCACATACCCCCCAAATCCACTTAATACGATCACTGCAACTTACCAGTAATACAGTGACATTAGGAAATCAGACTCTGCTGACAGAACCGTGGTCAGAGATCAGTAGCAGCTCCAGCGCAGATGAACCCAAGAAAATATATATATTATGTTTATTGTTCGAAATGAATGTGATAACGTATATATATACTACACCCAAAAGGTGCATATTACAGTCCTCCAATAATGGGATGTCTGGCAGGTGTAGAACCTCTTCTGTATTTGCTTTTAAATCCGGTGTGACTTATAGAAAAATAAATAAAACAGACATCTATAGTGTAAATCTGTTTATAACTAAATAAAAATGTGATTATATTCATCTATTCATATGTGAGAAATTCCTCATGTGTCTATTTATGATAAGGGGAAAAGCCTGAGATACGGGGAACATGTTTTTTTTTAAAAAAAAAGATTTAGGGGTTGTCTCTGTTTAACAATTCCCCCAGTGAAGACTATTGATGTGTATCGCTGGCTATAGCCTTTGTCTGGGCCTCCGTAAACAATGCATGGAGAAGCCTATATATATATATATATATATATATATATATATATATATATATATATATACACAGCAGTGGTAGTGCTGCAATAGACAGAAATTGCAAATCTTCCATATCGCCCACTATTTGTTATAAAAATGAGCAATAAATAAATAGTGTAGTACCCTCTCCATATATAATACAATGAAGGGCAAAGCACTTACATGCAGTATGTGAAGATTGTCATGCAATATCAGGTGAGTTCCTCCTTGTGTAAAGGCCTCTCTACGCGTTTCTTGAGATTTTGGATCACTCCTTCAGGTAACACTATATGTATATTGTCTTCCACATCTCAGTTTTGTAATATCTGGCACCGTACCGGACCATATGAAAAATAAAGTTTTGATAAACGGTCCTTCACATGTATTGGTCACAGGGCGGCTTGTTAGTTACCTCGGTCAGACGTGTTACCTTTTGAGGGTAAAATTCCCCCTTTCTGGATCATATATGTAAGAAAAAAGGAAAAAACAAGATCTGGGAATTGTTGGAAAAGACAGAATTGCATGTTTCAGATAAGAACTTTTTTTTTATGATTAAGTACACATAATTATTGGCATTACTTGAGCAAGTTTTTGCTACATAACATACTACACTATATGCGCTCTCTTGCTCTTTTCTGATACACTATTATAAGTTATATTTGCAAAAGAAGCGTCAGATTCATCTGTATTCATTTTGGAACTATTGTCCTAGAACTTGTAGGAGTGTACAATAGGTTTTCATTATATATATATTAATAAGCTAAAAACACAGGTGCCAATATAACCAATCTGTATATGCTATCACAGCACAGTCTAATTCAGGAGAAAGGGATGGGGGTTTCTAGTTGCCCATAACCCCCCCCCCTCTACATTTAAATCACAACAGTTGTGTGGTTTATAAGGGAGAATTGGCTTCTAGGACCTTCCTCCTCCTCCTGTCTACATTAAAATAAACAGCCTCAGCCTGAACCATGTTTGCAGGGATCTGCCTTTGTTCTAATAACATTTGGCTTCAACAAAATGGCTGCAGTGATTATTCTCACTTTGGGCTCCAGTGTTTCTGTGAGTTTAGGGAAAGGGAAAATGCAGTGAATATCTGTTACTGGTGATATTCTGCAGTTTCCTGACTGCTGGGAGGGATATGAAATAAGAGGTGAGTGCTTCAATTGGATATGAGGGGGAGATTAGTATTCATTTTGTTGCATCACTTTACAAGGTTTTACATAATATTATTTTGGCAAGATGGTCAATATTGATTTATTTAAATGAGGTCAATATTAATGTGTTTTTTTTAAATGTACAGCTATCTTTATGTTATTTTTTACTTATTTAATAAACATTATTACATTTATATACTGTACATTGTACTTTTCTATTGCTTTTTTTGGGCATTTGGAACCCCCCTCTAGAAATCCTGTGTTTGCCCTGTTGTTTTACAAGGTATAAGAAGTGGCCCAGATATGATTATGGAAGAGAGGACCCCTATAGATGGGTATAGTCCCGTTGTAGTTGTATGCTCAGCAGCGGTGCTGGATGAACCTGTTGGTCTTCATTCTAAACAATAACATTGGTTTGGACTGTTGTGTAAAAGAACAAGGGAGCAGAGTGCTGGATAATTTGGGTGCAAGATGATAAAGTGGCCGCCCTTATATTGTCTGGCTGATTCTGGATTTACATCGCCCGTCGCCCAGTAGGCCACCCTCTGTGCCGCTCCATCACAATCCGTCCAACTCCCACAGCATCCTTACAGTATAAACTAAATATATAGAAATAATCCAATTCTAATTAAGTGTTTATGATATCTAATTAATGATTTATGATAATGTAAAGGGAGCAGAGTGCAGTCATATTATTTTGCCCCTGCTAGGCCTGAACCTGTGTTGCCTATCTTCAAATCCGAGCCTCAGTCCGGCTCCATTCCTGACAAATCACCTCTTGATAGCTGGAAAAAATAAACCAAAGTGATTGCAGATCTCGGGGGATGAAACGTTTCTTTTGCCAGCAGTTATTCTTAGACAGTGAACCAGAAAAGTAGATCTTTCCCCCCTCGTGTCCCCTGCTCCGTACACTGACCCAGTCACGACTGTGCAACAGATTGAATGTGACACGTAGGCTCCCTCGGTCTGATATCAGGCCCTGTGTGGGGTCACAACATATCACCCCTGTGCCCGTGTCCTTGGATTCAGTGGGAAGACGTTGGTCTAGAGAGACCCGGCAACATATTTGAATGAGTTCAATAAGAAAAAAAATCACAAATTCTTTTTTTTTTCTATCCTATGAACTTTCAGTCAACTGTACTAATGCTGAATATTTTCTCCTCCCATCTCTCTTCTTGCTCTCGGCTGGGGAGATATCTCCATCTTTTTTTACGGTATTTTATTCATTCCTTCCTAATTTCCTATTGTCTGCACTGAGCTTGTGAGTCTACATGACAAAACAAACACAGAGTTTTGTCACTGAAGACATTATCTGTACATACAGGGCCTCTATCTCTCAGCGGCTGTCTGCTCCGTATGGATGGAACTCGGAAGCTTTTCAGTAAACAGAATTGATCCATTCACCTTGATGCCAGATAATTCTCCAGTGACCTTGATTCTCAAAGGAGATCAGTTCCGCTTAATGGAATAGTCAAACCCTGTAGACACAGGTGACGAGATGGAAACATATAGTATCA
Source organism: Mixophyes fleayi (assembly GCF_038048845.1). Taxonomy (NCBI): domain Eukaryota; kingdom Metazoa; phylum Chordata; class Amphibia; order Anura; family Limnodynastidae; genus Mixophyes; species Mixophyes fleayi. The sequence continues at coordinate 150,313,753 of NC_134408.1, read as the reverse complement.
TATCGAGGCATCCACAGAAAAGTGTTGCTGGGTGCTTGGGATTATTTACTACCAATGTTGGGGGTTAATTTGTATCGATCAATTCTGGGCTGTGACTTGTCAATCAGGCCGGAGTCTATTGCTGATAATCTGACAAGATTTGTTCTCGGACTAATTTTACTGAAAATAGGAACAACTAGATACATTAGAAATAGGTTCCAGTAATTGTCATGTATCGATTCCCAAGAGTGTGCCAATTTTTAGCAATGAAAATCTTTCCTAGAATAACTATTTCTCCAGAATTCAGATTCCTGATGGTCCTGGATGTTTAATGAAAATAGATGACTTGTATCTGAACCATAAACAAATTGTTGCAGGAAGATTGTGGTGCCCAACTTGTCGATTAATATAATAGTCCTCTCTCTGCATAAACTAAAACTGATATTAACAGTCAGTCTACAGCACGTAATTCAGGTAAGATTCACACAGCTGTCCCACTGGTTACACAATTTGTCCATTTAAGTTGAAAATGTCAGGCGACATTTAAATGCACTATCAGGCGTTTGAGGGTTAAGCTGTTAGGGGATAGTAATTGCTCAGAAAGTGTGGGTACTCCAAACACTGCAGAACATTTCATACACACCGTGTTACTGATATTGTGAGTGTCTTGTTCACGTCATTGAGAGAAAAGCAGCAGTTTCGCAAAAATTCAAGTAAAAAAGAAAATTATTTTGTGTATTATAAGGAATATTGCCGAAAGTAGCAGAAGTCTCTCAGTTCCCCTGGAATTCAGACACCTGATATGTGAGGACAGGTTCCTAGAAATGTTTTACTTGATTTAATAACCCCTAAGAAGAGTACGGGTACATCTTATGGCCTGAGCAGATGTCAGGATCTATGGGTGTCCAGTTTTAATTTCGAAATGATGTAAGCTCTTTGTGCAGCTTAACTATCAATATTTCCCATAGTGATACAAGCATTGGGCGCAGTTGTGTGTCACGTGATAGGCGCAGAACGCACGTATGCGCTATAACGTTCCAGAGGAGTTCCTGGAGTTTCAGAGATTCAGAGCGGCACAAGGCGAGGTGGCAGACACATGTTGGGGGTTTGAAGACTTGTTGGGGGGTTTGAAGACATGTTGGGAGGGTGTGAAGTGACGTGACTGCTCCACCTCTCAAAGACTGATAAAACCCAATGGGGCCCTAGGCAAGATATTGGTTTGGACCCCTTTCATAAAAACAGGTTCCCATAATCTGGGCCTCTATTGTATCATACACCGTACAGGACAATCCACAGTCGCGTATTATTACTGTCTGTCTGGAAAGTTTTAAATAGACACAACTGCTGCTCTCCATGACATATATCGGAGCGTATTTTGGTACCATGTTGTTGTTTCCATCCCCATTAATTGTAATTACTATACAAAGAATTTCCAGGTTTTTAGAGCAGAAATCTCCCCAGAGCCTGTTCTCCACATCTGCTCGTCCTGACACTGAACTATGGGACAGTCTGCTAATGAGACCACGTGTCCTGAGTGTGGGATAGTGATGTTCTCTGCTTCCCGGTCCTCTGTTCTGTCGCCCAGTGTCTAACCTCATTCTTCTCACCCTGCTCTAATTTACACATGATTCATGGTTTAATTAGCTTTATGGCCCAATACACTGGTCCTAAGGATATTAGTTACTGATGAGGGACAACAGAAGTAAACTATGGACATAATATGTGGACTATCTATCTATTTATATATCTATCTATCTATCTATGTAACATCTATCTATCTATGTAATATCTATCTATCTATCTATGTAATATCTATCTATCTATCTATCTATCTATCTATCTATCTATCTATCTACCTATGTAATATCTATCTATAGATCTATCTATACAATATCTATCTATCTATCTATCTATCTATCTATCTATCTATCTCTCTCATATCTATCATCCTACCTAATCTTATATCTATCTATTTATCTAATGTAATCTAATCTCATATATATTGATCTATTGCTCTATCTATCTATTTATCTGTCTATCTCTCTATCGCCCACCCATCTATCTCATATTTATCTACCTAATCTTATATCCATGCATTTATATAATTTAATCTCATATCTATTGATCTGCTGTTCTATCTATCTATCTATCTATCTATCTATCTATCTATCTATGTATGTAATATCTATCTATCTATCTATGTAATATCTATCTATAGATCTATCTATCTATCTATCTATCTATGTAATATCTATCTATAGATCTATCTATCTATTTATCTATCTATCTATCTATCTATCCATGTAATATCTATCTATAGATCTATCTATCTATGTAATATCTATCTATAGATCTATCTATGCAATATCTATCTATCTATGTAATATCTATCTATCTATCTATGTAATATCTATCTATAGATCTATCTATACAATATCTATCTATCTATCTATCTATCTATCTATCTATCTATCTATCTATCTATCTATCTCTCTCATATCTATCATCCTACCTAATCTTATATCTATCTATTTATCTAATCTAATCTAATCTCATATATATTGATCTATTGCTCTATCTATCTATTTATCTGTCTATCTCTCTATCGCCCACCCATCTATCTCATATTTATCTACCTAATCTTATATCCATGTATTTATATAATTTAATCTCATATCTATTGATCTGCTGTTCTATTTATCTATCTATCTATCTATGTATGTAATATCTATCTATCTATCTATGTAATATCTATCTATAGATCTATCTATCTATCTATCTATGTAATATCTATCTATAGATCTATCTATCTATCTATCTATCTATCTATCTATCTATCCATGTAATATCTATCTATAGATCTATCTATCTATCTATGTAATATCTATCTATAGATCTATCTATGCAATATCTATCTATCTATGTAATATCTATCTATCTATCTATGTAATATATATCTATAGATCTATCTATACAATATCTATCTATCTATCTATCTATCTATCTATCTATGTATGTAATATCTATCTATCTATCTATGTAATATCTATCTATAGATCTATCTATCTATGTGATATCTATCTATGTAATATCTATCTATAGATCATCTATGCAATATCTATCTATCTATCTATGTAATATCTATCTATCTATCTATCTATCTAATATCTATCTATCTATGTATGTAATATTTATCTATTTATCTATCTAATATCTATCTATCTATCTATCTATCTATCTATGTAATATCTATCTATAGATCTATCTATCTATGTAATATCTATCTCTCTCATAACTATCTATCTCATATCTATCAACCTACCTAATCTTATATCTATCTATTTATCTAATCTAATCTCATATCAATTGATCTATTGCTCTATCTATCTATTTATCTGTCTATCTCTCTATCGCCCACCCATCTATCTCATATTTATCTACCTAATCTTATATCCATGCATTTATATAATTTAATCTCATATCTATTGATCTGCTGTTCTATCTATCTATCTATCTATCTATCTATCTATCTATCTATCTATCTATCTATGTATGTAATATCTATCTATCTATCTATGTAATATCTATCTATAGATCTATCTATCTATCTATCTATCTATCTATGTAATATCTATCTATAGATCTATCTATCTATTTATCTATCTATCTATCTATCCATGTAATATCTATCTATAGATCTATCTATCTATGTAATATCTATCTATAGATCTATCTATGCAATATCTATCTATCTATGTAATATCTATCTATCTATCTATGTAATATCTATCTATAGATCTATCTATACAATATCTATCTATCTATCTATCTATCTATCTATCTATCTATCTATCTCTCTCATATCTATCATCCTACCTAATCTTATATCTATCTATTTATCTAATCTAATCTAATCTCATATATATTGATCTATTGCTCTATCTATCTATTTATCTGTCTATCTCTCTATCGCCCACCCATCTATCTCATATTTATCTACCTAATCTTATATCCATGTATTTATATAATTTAATCTCATATCTATTGATCTGCTGTTCTATTTATCTATCTATCTATCTATGTATGTAATATCTATCTATCTATCTATGTAATATCTATCTATAGATCTATCTATCTATCTATCTATCTATGTAATATCTATCTATAGATCTATCTATCTATCTATCTATCTATCTATCTATCCATGTAATATCTATCTATAGATCTATCTATCTATCTATGTAATATCTATCTATAGATCTATCTATGCAATATCTATCTATCTATGTAATATCTATCTATCTATGTAATATCTATCTATAGATCTATCTATACAATATCTATCTATCTATCTATCTATCTATGTATGTAATATCTATCTATCTATCTATGTAATATCTATCTATAGATCTATCTATCTATGTGATATCTATCTATGTAATATCTATCTATAGATCATCTATGCAATATCTATCTATCTATCTATGTAATATCTATCTATCTATGTAATATCTATCTATCTATCTATCTATCTAATATCTATCTATCTATGTATGTAATATTTATCTATTTATCTATCTAATATCTATCTATCTATCTATCTATCTATCTATCTATCTATCTATCTATGTAATATCTATCTATAGATCTATCTATCTATGTAATATCTATCTCTCTCATAACTATCTATCTCATATCTATCAACCTACCTAATCTTATATCTATCTATTTATCTAATCTAATCTCATATCAATTGATCTATTGCTCTATCTACCTAATCTTATATCCATGTATTTATCTAATTTAATCTCATATCTGTTGATCTACTGTTCTATCCATCTATCTATCTATCTATCTATCTATCTATCTATCTATCTATCTATCTATCCATCTATCTATCTATCTAGTAAAACAATATAAGTTTTCTTAGTTTAGCTAAACTTTAGGGGCAGGTGAGTTTATTATCATTGTAACTAGCAATAAAAGTATTTTAAAAGACTTCATTAATTACACACCCCAATGTGTTAATAGTGTGCAGAAAAGGAAGAAAAAATATTTTAATCTTCTCAGTAGTAGAATGAGGGAATAATTGGACATATTTTGGGAAAGATAAACTTTCGGTGCCACCTAGGTGAGACATCTCATATCCTGAACCACTCACGATGGGAATGCAGACGATATAACTGCACCTCGCTGCGCATTACGCCATTTGTCTTTTATTTATCAGCAGTAGATAGAAGAACTCACTGGGAACCTGGATTTGATTAGCAGTTATTAGAGAAGACAGCAATATCGCACTAATTGCTTCAGGCAAAAGCGAAACAACAGCATACTGTATTCATTAATACTTCAGACCTGCCGGTGCTTGTCGGCAGACAGTGAGATATAGTCTACGAGGAACAGGTGGTCGGCTCAGTAAATAAGATTTTGCCCAGCAATAAAACATGGGGCAGATCCATTATTTCTGCCGGTCGCTGTGAAGTGAATGAGAAACTGAGGTGAGAAAACTCTGAATAGGAATAAACAGTCGCTCCGCAGAGAAGAAAAATGATGTTCGGCTTTTAACAAGGTGACAAGTTGGAGAGAACAGGTAAATTCTGACTGACGGGCATGTTGGCAACGCTGCGTCATATTGAACAGGTCACCTGGGACGAATAAATGTAGCCGTCCATTTATATGCGCATTTAAAGGGTCATTATCAGCAGAGCTGTGTATTATGTAAATTATATTATGGATTATCAGGATAATGTTTTACTCCATGTTACTGTTTTACTGTTGGATCTGCAGTATTATTACTTTCGTTTGCTCTCTCCCTCGGTCTCACTGGTCACAGTACTGCAGACAACATGTATTCAGCAGGTATTCAGGACGTGTTCATGTAATTGACACACGATTAGACATGGATGTATCAGTGGATACACCTGTCAGGAGCCACATTGGTCACGGGTGCTGCAGGGCCGGTGCAATGAGCCGCAAGGACGATGATAACGATTAACGGCAGCGCTATCTGGCCGCTCTGATTGGCTGACTGTGGATTGATCACTCCAGCTGTAAACATCAGCATTACATTTACATTTCTTCTACTGCAGGGAAGAGGATTTTCCTTTGAACTAAAAAAAATAATGTTTAAATATGTGAAAAATTTGAATGTCTCCGACCTCCTGTTACTATTCAGAGGTCACTCACTATAAGAGATCCATGAAGATCAGGGGTATATTTATTAATATCTGACTAATGGGCTGATTTTCCATTGGTGCCATAATCACCTTTGTCCACCATTTATTTTTTAAATGTTCCCAAGGCTGCTGAGTGATAATCAGCTGTCTGGAGTGGTAAGGGTTAATTTATTGGCAAATGTTGGGTGGACCATGATCGTTCCCTCCTAAATGCGGATTAGGAACACAAGTCACATTCTCTTGCAGTGAAGCTAAAACATGAGATTTAATTTTGTGTGATGGGATTCTATAAATTAGATAAAACAGTGTTGACATTACATGTATAGAGGCATTTTTCCCCACAAAGGGACTTGAATTCTCCATCAATTTAGAGATTATCGTTATTGGGGTGTACATTGCACCTAAAGACCATACAGTATCTTCCAGCAATGTAACAAACAATTCCACACTTGCAAAGAGGTAGAAGTACATCCGGGAAGAAGGTGCAGTTTTATACCTTGGCCAAACAATGTGCGTCAGGACGGGTGAGTTCTAAGTGTGTGGATAGAATTGACGTTGGGAGAGAGACTCACTAACTCAACTGCAGTGTAAAATAAAGCAGCCAGTTTTTCCCTGCATGCAAGAAACAGTACATTTGCCTCCCTGGTATTGCCCCATGGTTTGTCCAGGTGCAAATTTTAATACTAAATGGGGTCGATTATAGTCACATATACTACATAATACTCTCAATGATCAGATATTCTACAGCTTGACTGTGAGATGGATCAAACGCTGCTTTTTATTCAGGGTGAATAATTTATTACAAACATTTCTGGCTGTCACTCTTGGGTCAGGATTCTCATTAATACCAATCTATCCACAGCAGTTAGAGATTCAGTGGTAAATTCTACAGGAGATTGGTGATTGTTGTACTGGACTGTAGTTAGAGACAGATTAACCGTTTACGGTCTTACCGTGCAGGATAGATGTAGCCAGGTCTATCTGATAACTGGTACGGAACAGTATTACCTCCTCTATTACCTAGTAATGGCAGCTTCAACACATAGGACACTACACCCCCAACATGACCTGACCACTGGACATGATCATAATACAATTATATTACACTATATACAGACATAGGATACTGCACCCCCAACATGACCTGACCACTGGACATGATCATAATACAATTCTATTACACTATATACAGACATAGGACACTGCACCCCCAACATGACCTGACCACTGGACATGATCATAATACAATTCTATTACACTATATACAGACATAGGATACTGCACCCCCAACATGACCTGACCACTGGACATGATCATAATACAATTCTATTACACTATATACAGACATAGGACACTGCACCCCCAACATGACCTGACCACTGGACATGATCATAATACAATTCTATTACACTGTATACAGACATAGGACACTACACCCCCAACATGACCTGACCACTGGACATGATCATAATACAATTCTATTACACTCTATACAGACATAGGACACTACACCTCCAACATGACCTGACCACTGGACATGATCATAATACAATTCTATTACACTCTATACAGACATAGGACACTACACCCCCAATATGACCTGACCACCGGACATGACCATAATTGTGAGGACACCAGGATAATATTTAACCCTGTTTCATTGCAGCTGACTGATTACAAAGCAACCCTATGTGCTAACCTGGCACCCCTGTTATGCCCTATGTGGGAACGAAATCACCTTTGCAAGTACTGAGTGAAAGATTCTCAATTTTATTCTATATATAAACCACACAGCATATAAAAAAAAAGCAAATATGCAATGATACCAGAGGGTTTACCACACTGAAAATTGGTAGGGACTGAGCTCAATGTCCTCCTGCTTTTCAGGTCCACAAAATAAGTACAGTCCACTGAGGCATCAATGTCTACACAGGCACTGTTCGGGTCAAGTTTGACAGTAGGAAGAGAAAAAAAGTTATATTTAGTATAATAATAAAACTGAGAATTGTATCAAACCTCCAAAGTAGAGATGGGCGAATATGTGGTGAAAGTACATTCAAATCCAGATTTATGGCAGAACAGGGAATTCTTTAGAGTTGTGATACAATTGACTTCTGCTTTGTTCCAACATTCCATAGATAACTGTTTTTGTATATTCACATTTCGCTGTATTTATTGTCTGTGAATAAATCTGGGTCGATGATGATCACTTCATTCTGCTGCATGGAGTGGAGAGGACTAAGAAGATCTAAGTCCAAAGTCTGCCTCCGAAACCTGCACTGTAGAGTTTTGAAGCAGTTTCTCATCTCAGATGGGAAGAATTATTTATATAAAAACGCAATATTAGAAAGCAGACTAAATAAATTCCAGGATCAGAAACTGTCCCTCAAAATCAAGAGGGTGTGACAGAAGCTTTGATTTGCCATCGGCAACCAAAACACGGGGAGAACATACAGACTCCACACAGATAAGGCTGTATGAGGTGAGTTTGTTTTCTTTGCCAAACAAAGTTTCTTATCCTGATTTTCTTGATAGTTGCACTTCATGGTAGCAATTAATTTTAACTAATTGACTGCTGGTAGCACAATATGCATTACTCACTGAGGGGTTCAGTCTGTGCCCTCTGATATGTGCCACTATACATCTCAAGGAGAAATAGAATAAATGATTTAGTACTTTCATTGAGCCGATTAGTGTTGCTCGTTCCCTGGTCTCTGCACAGCTCATGTCAGCTCCAATAAGGCACAAAGTCTGCTTGACTGACCACTGGAACAGAACTTAAGCCTTAAAGTTAAAGTGAGAAGCCCAAAGGTTACCTGGTATTGTTCCCTCTGAGTCCCTTGTCTTATGAAATCCTTATTTTTCCTTCCTTGCTTCCTCTTTATTCACAGATGACACAGAAAGGAGTCTTTGCTGAGACACCCCTGATGGGGACATCATACTAAAGCCGCAGGGCTATCTTCCTCTGCTCTGCACAGTCTGCAAATATTCCACATTTCCGTGGGGAACACAGGAAGTTCTGACACAATCTCCAACCCTTCATAATGAACTAGAAATAGCTCCACAGGACCATCAGATCGGACAAGCTCAGTTTTGCTGGAAAGTGTGCATTTTGGCTCTTTTAATGTTGGCAAAGAAGTTAGAGGTAATTCTGGCTTGAAAATTTTGGCATTTAATTTTATTTTTTTTATCAAAATAAAAATACATTTCTGCTAAGTACACAAATGTGCTAATTATATTTAATTGTACAGATCAAACTGATCGGATTTGCCAAAAGAAAAAAAATCTGTCATCCGATATGTGGCGGTGTGAATACTGAGGGCCTTATTTTCAGTTTGATACATTTTGTGCTCCGAGCTCAAAGATTCTCAATCAAAAATAATCTTCCATATCTTATGTCTCCAGATTCATCCAACTCCAAAACCAGACTCATGTGTATGTATTGCATGTTAAAGCCACAAAAGTGCACGTTACACAACCTGAACATGACCACAAATAAAGAATAAAGAACCTTTAGTCAACATATAAAAGATGCTTACTTAAATATTAATGTGACTAAGTCCTCATTCTCACCCAATAACAGTACATTGGTGCTGGTGGTGGTGGTGGGTTGGCATTAATTCTTTTTTTGTGATTTTCATCATGCATCCTCGTTAATTGGTTCTCCCTCTAGTCGTGCATGATTTTTATTTTTAATAGAGGTGGATTACACATTACGATGTGCCTCTATTTACTATGTATGCACTTCATAATGTGACCCCCGGAGAGGACTGCACCAGGGATATTGTATTGTAATATTAATTGGGAAGTCACTGACCAATGGCATTGCTGTGGCTACTGGATCTTCTCAGTAGGCAGCAGGTAATAAGTGACCTCTCCATCCAAGGGATGGACCCAGGAGATCCCTCACCAGACACAAGTAACATACAGGAATAAGTGGGGAGCCAGTATGGGGTCTGTATATTATAAGGTAGTAGGCTGATGACATAGGGTGCAGATATTAGTAAACAGTACTGGGCAAAATGGGGACTTTGGTAAAACACAGCCACAGGGAAAATATATGGTAATACATAAACGTGAAATGAGTTTCCTGCTAAACACTGAAATACGAGAATCAGTCCTTAATCCGGAGGTACCTTGGTGAAATGTAGGAACCTAATCCCTGTGGGAATCTCTTTTGTAACAGAACCGGAAAACTAGTTAGGTCTACGGTATCTCAGCTCTGTGATAGGCCTGCTCACAATGTGGAAGTCAAATGATTGGCTGAAGTAAGCTAAATTGATTAATATTGTTTTACCGTGCAATTGTGATTAGTACGCCACGTGTAATGACGCAATCGCACGAATTAATAACATACACATTTACTTTCACACTTATACTTGTAAATAGTACACGTTTATTAAGGTTCCAATCCACATTTATTTATTAGTAAAGTGTATTAGAGATTATCTAATATATAAAAGCCTAGCGGCGTGTGTTAGTGTGTGTGTGGAAAAAACTACCGGGTGACAGAGTGCTCAAGCTGCAGTGCCACCTGCTGGGCGGAGTTATATACTACACTGACCTACTAAATTATTAGCATTATCTAATATATAAAAGCCTAGCGGCGTGTGTTAGTGTGTGTGTGTGTGTGTGGAAAAAACTATTTTCTCAGAAAGGGCTATTCAAATTGACCCGAAATTTGGTATACTGACATTATTTGACAAAAAAATTATAATAGTGAAGTCAGTTAACTTCCATCATCCCTCCTTCCCCCCATGGGAGGGGTAGTAAAGGCTAAATTTACGAGTTGAGGGCTCAAACTCATTTTCATGAGGTAATTTTACCTCATGAACACACATGCTGTGTTAGTGTGTGTGTGTGGAAAAAACTACCGGGTGACAGAGTGCTCAAGCTGCAGCGCCACCTGCTGGGCAGAGTTATAAACTACACTGACCTACTAAATTCTTAGCATTATCTAATATATAAAAGCCTAGCGGCGTGTGTGTGGTGATGAAGATGACAAGAACCTTTTTAACACCTTAAGTAGCTTGGTTTGACTAGAATACATGAGTATCATGCACAGGTTAACTTGTTTATACATATATAAAATACTAAAGTAAAGGTAATTATGGTTCAGGTCCACAGAAATGTGTAGAGTTTCATATTAAAACTTACTTCACCAACATTAACCTGGTTTCGACAGAGTAGTGATCGCATCTAGCGGTCGCAAGTTAAGAGCAATATGAGATTAATACTCAAAAGTGTTTTGTTTATGGATCAGTTTAAACTAGTTATTCGGTGGGAACAGTTGGGGGAAGTTGCCCCCCACCCTTGGAGAAGAGATCAAATGAACTGACCTATGACCAGCAGTCTACTGGAACATCGTTAACCCTGGACCAATGAAGAACCCTCTTAGCGTTATATGTGTATATTCATGACATCATCACTGGCTGTGTTAATTCAAACTGCATATAAGATGCCTGGGCCAGTGTTAGATCTCTCTCTCTTCCTGACTGCAGACTACATGAACCTGGGCCCAGGGAGCGCTTGCATAATGTATTCGGTTTATACTTTCCTGTATTATGTTATACCTTTTATGCATCACCATGGTTTGCTGTTGTCCTGCTATCTTTTGCTATTAAATCTCTTTGTGCATTCGAACCACAATAATCGCATTGAACAATATTTATTGGTAGCGCCAAAACGAACATTACAACAAACTGGCACTCGGAGACAATACCAGGAGCTTCTGGTTGTCCTGATGCCCGGTGGCTCTCCTTGTCTATTGCGGGTGCTCTGAACACTTGACTCCTCCTGGATGTCTCTCGATAAGATGTGTTAGATTGCCAGCTCCTTGGGACAGTGGAGCTTGCTCTTTCCCATGCAGCGGGTAGCAATGGTGGCTCCGCAGAGGTGGTTATGTCCTTGCATCATTCCAGTCCTTTGTGCTTCTAGGAAATGTAATCTCCCCAGATGTTATTAATGCAGCAAAACTCTTGTACTGGTCCGAGGGGATCTGGGCTCCAATAAACACAGGTCAGGCAACCAGGGTTACAATAATGAGGTGCAATTTCTGTTGGAGGAGCGACTGGTGTGAAGAGGGGTGAAATCAAACGCTTACAGGATTCCATTCAACTCGGTGAATAGCGTCAGACCATGAAAACTGTGTGACAGTGCATCTATAGTGCCCATGAAGGGTTAATGTATTTTGTACGACTCGAGTCGGGGCTAAATTGCTCAGTGCCTGAGAAAGATGCACCCCGACCTGAAAACAATGACAACGGGTGCTGACAGCCAGCTGTGACGTCCCAAGCAGTACGACCTACATGAAGGATCGGCTGCACTGGGAACACTAAAGAAAACTTAAATCATAATTAAAAAAAACAACAACAACTGACATTACTTTTCAAAGAACAGTTGTGTATGTGTAGTAAATATGATATATTGTAGGTAACCTCTCTGTACACCTCTTTCCGTCCTCTCCCTTCCGTTCACTTCTCCCTGATTTCTCTCCTGTTGTAGCTATTTTATTTCTCGCCCTACCAGATGCTTAGAGTCACAGTTAGGAGGAAATCCAGATAAGGGTGCAAACTGGCACCTGGACCAGCCATGCTGCACTACAGTGGGTGCATTGTTGTTGCAGGTGGGGATAATACTGATGCTTTACATGCAGGACACACATACTGGGCAGCATTATTCTTACACTGCTATTTAGAGTTCAGCTAGGACATCCCCACCCCCTCAAATCAGTCCGCACATCTAAATGTGACCCCTGCCTGCAGCACAATGAGGTTTTGCCCAGGAACTTTCCCTCCATTTTTACAATGTTCTCTTATAATCTAACATTCCAGAAATCTCTATTTCACATTTCCTATTTTGTTCATATATACGTCTACGTGCGCCATCAAATCCCAGGCAAAGAGGTTCAACCAAATGAGCTTAAAAGAACAATGCAGACCCACATCCAGAGACACGTGTGAGTTGTACTATGAGGACAGTGTTGGAAGTGAAATCTACAAAGGCCATCTCGGCAAATCACTGGGGGATGCGACATTTCATAGATGGCGGAATCAGAAAAGCCTGTTTGATATGACACAAGGAAAAGACTAAGGACGTCTCCTGACACATCAGACTCGAGTTACTGCGCAATCCTTCAATAATATGGGGAGCCGGAAATAGGGCAGAACGCTGAGTCTGAGCATCCTCTGTCACATTGCTTCAGGGAAGAGATATTGATGCAGTAAGAAAACACCTTGGACCCAGTTTGAGGAAACCTCCTGTGAATTTGAGACGAACACTGAGAGGCTGCACAATTATACACATATCACTGAGAAACAGACCTGCCGACAGCTGTGTCTTTTCTCGCAGTGATATGTCTGAGAAAAAAAGATACCGATCAAAATGCAATTACTGGCTGAGAATTAGAATACACAAATATAGGATGAGCATCATAATTCTCAGGCAAATAATGACTCGAGAGCAGGTTTTAATTTTCCTCTTCTACCTGCGTTTCAGATAGGAGATTAACACCGGAGTCTAGTGCTCGCTACAAAGTAAAATATGATAAAGGAAATGGAAAGTACAATATACAGGATATTAATATTTTTTAGATTTCACAGTAACATATTTCCCAGTTACTGTTCCTATGTCATAAATACAGATTTCCTGTCTCGGTGCCCACTCTGTAAGTGCAACAGTGAAAAGAATGGGTTGGACGAGAGATATTTTAAAACTGTTCCATGACATTTATTGTATGACAGTTGGCCGCAGAGATCTTGCACAGTATCCCCCCCCCATCACTATATGATGGCATCGGGCCTGTGGCAGAGGCTCAAATTTCTATACAGCATTTTATTATTGTTTATACAGCGCTACAATATTACACAGCTTTATACAGATCTTTGTCATTCACAACAGTCCCTGCCTGAGAGGACCTTACAGTCTAAGTTCCTTCACACACAGACACACAGACACAGACACACACACACACACACACACACACACAGACGCACACACACACACAGACACACACATAGACACACCCATACATACATGTACATACACGCACAAAACCGGAGCACCTGGAGGAAACCCACGCAAACACGGGGAGCACATACAAACTCCACTCAAATAGGACCCTGCCCGGTAATCGAACTCATGACACCAACGCGATGAGGCAGAAATGATGACCACTGAGCCGCCTTGCTGTCCCAAAATGCACCGCAGGTTGTACAAGTCAACCAAAAAGAACAGGACCTTCTTAGTAGATCTTTTGTATATTATATGGTTATTATAAGTCACTGAAGTGCTTTTATACAGGTCTTGAATCGACAAAGTGCCATCTAATATCCGTAAAAATGTATAGTTTGGGGGGTGTTTTACTTGTAATACACAGGTTTTTCTCTTGAACAATGTACTGCTGACATGAGAACTCACTGATCATAAGTGAAAACTAAGGGCTAGATTTACTAAACTGCTGGTTTGAAAAAGTGGAGATGTTGCCTATAGCAACCAATCAGATTCTGGGGTCTGATTCATCAAGGATCTTAAATGAAGAGGATCCTTATTTCAGTCTCCTGGACAAAATCATGTTACAATGAAGGGGTGCAAATTAGTATTCTGTTTTGCACATAAGTTAAATACTGACTGTTTTTTCATGTAGCACACAAATACTTGATAGCTTATTTGTACACTGAAATTTAAAGTTGATATGTGTGTGTTACATGAAAAAACAGTCAGTATTTAACTTATGTGCAAAACAGAACACTCATTTGCACCCCTTCATTGTAACATGGTTTTGACCAGGAGACTGAAATAAGGATCCTCTTCATTTAAGATCCTTAATGAATCAGGCCCCTAGTTATCATTTATTAAGTACATGCTACAAAATGACAGCTAGAATCTGATTGGTTGCTATAGGCAACATCTCCACTTTTTCAAACCCGCAATTTAGTAAATATACCCCTAAGAGATTATACTGATATTATTTACAAGAGTTTATAATTACTATCATTCACTGTGCATTATTCTTTAATTATTCATAGGGTACATATACAAGAAATGATCATCTCCAATCACTGTGTGGAGCTCTGCAAAACCGTAAGTAAGGAGGGGAAAGACATACCAGGATAATAGAACACACACCTGTATTTGCGTTATTCAGTATTGTAGTGCTTGTTTTATGTACATGCCTTCAAAACAGGATCAATGCATCAATTCTTCTAGCTACACTTGCACACAGTTTATGAAGGATCTCGGCAGGGAGGTTGCTCCAAACATCTTGGAGAACTAACCACAGACCTGTGGATGTAGGCTGGCTCAAATCCTTCTGACTCTTCATGTAATCCCAGACAGACTCCATGATGCTGAGATCAGGGCTCTGTAGGGACCGTATCATCACTTCCAGGACCCCTTGTTCTTCTGTACGATGAAGATAGATCTTAATGACATTGGCTGTATGTTTGGGGTCCTTGTCCTGATGCAGAATAAATTTGGAGCCAATCAGATGTTTCCCTGATGGTATTACATGGTATTACCTGCCTGTGTTTCTCAGCATTGAGGACACCATTAATCTTGACCAAATCCCCAACTCCATTTGCTGAAATGCAGCCCCGGACTTCTAAGGACCCTCCACCATGCTTCACTGTTGCCTGCAGACCCTCATTATTGTAACATTCACATTAATGTACACAGTATATATTTTTTTATTTTAAGGGATTGCAGAATATTATATTGTTGTTTTATAAATAATTGGTAAATATAATGATAACTGACATTGTCATTGACTTAATAATTTGTCCAAAACCAGTTCTGTACCCGTCAGAGTTTGATGATGGCATCTAGCGCCATCCTAGTCTTACAGATTACACAAGACGACTGGTCTACATGAAACCTCCCGTCATTATACAGTAACTGTGCGCTGCGCACTGACCTCTGCAGATATTCTGCGACTGATGGCGTTTTACTGACTGATAAATAAATGATACGCGTCGCAGTGAGGTAGCTGGTGGCTCCCATTTCATGGGTCACCAGTCTGCATTACTCTGTAACTACTTGCAGTAATGTGTCAGTTTATTGGGGACAGTCAAGTTATATTCTTCCGGGAACTGTAACAATATGATATATCCTTCTCTGAGGTCACATTGCTGGATGGAACTGGACTGGAATTCTCTTATAACAAATGCAAACAAACAAGTATCATCTTCCAAACAACTAGTTCCTGTTGTATATGGCTACAGACTCAGGACTCATCAGTAAGTGCAGATATAAGGATCCAGCATATAGATGTGGGTGAAACAAAACTACACCAGTCATCATTAGCAACACCTTGAAGGATGAGCAGAAAATGAGCTAGTGAGCCCCCCAGAGACCACCATCCCGTGCTGAATGAAACACTTCTCAAACCCCCAAACCAAAGGGGATTGAGGTAATTAACCCCAATCCTCAGCGGTTCCAGGTATTGTGGCTCTACACTATTATTATCCTTTATTCATAAAGTGTCAACATATTATCTACTAATACTAGCTGGTACTAGCTACTATCAGCTACTGTCGATGTGGTATATGTAGAGAGAGTGGAAGTTGAAGACATGTAAGATGAACCAGCCACTGTAGAAATGTCAAAACAAACAGCTGCAGGCAACCATGACCGCCTTCCACCATTTATCTCAACTGAACCTCTATCCTCTTCTGGTCCTGCATGGGCACCCCTGTGGCTATCCGCCACCTTGGCGTAGATGTGTGCCTGGGTATTTATCTCTGGCATCATGCGTGCTGCTGGGCACAGAACCAGGACACTTGATCCACGTGTTCACAGAAGTTGTGGCGGCAGCGGTTGTCACCAAGGAGGCCACGTACATTAGGGTTGGAACAGAGATGACAGCAGGAAGTGAGCTCACTGTAAGTGCACGCTGGAGCTGGTTTAACCACAAGCAACAGCTTGCCCATGGCTGCCACCTTTCACTGTGGAACACGTAGTCCCACAATAGCTGAAATAGAGAAAAGTAAACACACGCTCACAAAGGGTTAAATAAACTTGTATTTAGTTAATGAGTACCCTATTTTACCACTTATTAATAATATAAGTCTTATTCCATAAAGTAATCCATTTGGAAATAAGGTAAAAACCCAAATTAAGACGACATATCAGCCGTTATTAACACTAGACCTACAATTACATTAAACCAAATGGAGCTTGATAAGCCTTCGCTTCGCTGCTCAGCCAATTATCAGCGGTTTTCTCAGCTGGCTGCATGTGATTGGCTGAGCAATGAAGGCTATATGGACCAATTCAGTTCACTCTCTCTATGTGCTGGGCTCCTAATGAGCAGCTGGGTCTTTAGCATGATTGTTGAATATCTGAAAAACATTTCTTATTGCACTGAATGGAAATGTAACATGTCAATTTGCTAATTTTTTTTGCATGATGCAGAATTGCACTTTTAGGTCTGCAAAATAGGTTCTGTATTTTTCTTTGTGTGTTTCGTTACACAGAGAAAGCTCTATAGACTTAGCTTCCAATTGATGTGTATAAATATATACAAGGTAACGTTAAATCAAACATATTAATCTTGCACAAATATAGCATAAAACGGCGGGTTCTGTACAATCCCAAACCTTCACAATTCCATTTATCTGCTGATTCTCACTTAATGGAAAGTATGGATTATGTATCATGTCAGACTCACATGTCCCTATTACCTTGCTTTCCTTAGTATGGGGTATCGGGGGTATCATACAAAGGATTAGAAGAATAATCGCAGGGACGCTGCTTTAGGCATCTGTAATAAATCTGTTTTCCTTGTGGAATCTCTAGTGAGGTAATTATAGCACCAAGATACAGAGTAATAGGGAAAAAAACAATTGTTTCCCCCTGTGTCACATTGCAAGAGGCCTGGAATTCAAACAGTGCCACGTCGCCCGGGGTGGCATTGTGTCTGTGACCTTCTCTTAATTAGGTTGATACCTATCGGCAAGGGAAACGCAGCGTCCTCTTATAAACATTTCTGAGCACATGATGCTCTTTTACTGACTGTTTTCCATTCATTTTTTCTCGCTGGGTGTTTAATGCTCATCTGTTGTTATGTTGCCAGATACCTCGGTGTCTTCTTAGCAAACATTGTTACAGATCAGAAATGAAGATCAGAAAACCGAGAATACATAAATAAACCCCGCTCAGACCCACAGCATCAAACAGGTGACTTTGTAATGTATAGCAGCAGTCTCACGTGGATTGTCGCATTCTTCTCAAGGCCGATATATGTTGAACATGTCAACTTTCAGATGTTGGAGGAAGTGCTTTGGGGGGGAGGGAGAGAGGTTCAAGGTTGATTTCGTGATGTGAAAAAGTCAGTTTGTAACAAGGCAGAAAATACGACTCAATTGAAGCTCCTAAGGAACACAAGGAAAACAAAAACACAGAACAAAGTTAAAAATATGTCAATGAAAATATAAAACAAAAATGAATCAATACATTCAGGGCCTTCCTGTGTCTGATGCATATAAGGGAGCTGGGACATAATCACAAGAAGAACGCTGGAGACTGGCCATAGTATCGCCATCTTGGACGCCAGATTCATTGATGCTCCTGTGACATACCTGCATACTCGGCCTCTTGTTGTTTACTAGACATATGCGCTATAAAGACTCTATGTATCTACACTCCTACCCGACCCCTCCGCTCTGCCTGTGACCGCCGCCTAACTACTTCACTGATCACCTCCTCTCACTCTCGTCTTCAGGACTTTGCCCAGGCTGCTACTCTGCTGTGGAACGATCTTCCACGTTTCATCAGGTTAGCATCTACTCTCAAAGGCTTCAAGCGTGCCCTTAAGACTCATTTCTTTATTCAAGTCTATCAGTCCTCGTCCTAACTTCCTTGTCCTGGCTCTCTCCCCCAGTTAGTACCATCCTATTTGTGTCTCCCCCTTCCCTTTAAGATGTAAGCTCTCAGGAGCAGGGCCCTCTTTCCTTGTGTGCTCCTTCTACTGTTCCTTCACCTTCTGTACTTCTTGGCCTGTACTTCTTGGCCTGCTTCCCTAGCTCTGTTTTCCCTGTTTTCTTAAGCTTTGGCCTTCTTCTCGCTGATTTCTACCATCCCTTTTACTATCTGTCCCTGAGTTAATCTGATTTGGGTCTGAATCAGGTTATGGCTACATTAAAGAACGGCATTAAAAAATATTTCAGTGGGAAATTTTGACTCTCAGTATATGTATAAAATAAAGGCCGTAAGGCTTTGTACACACACGGGCGTTCATCTCTTAGATTGTTAGCTCATTTGGGCAGAGCCACCTTTACCTTCTGCTTCATGACCTTTGTATGTTACTTATTTGTATCCTGGTCCTCTCACGGTACAGAACTACGTAATGTGTTGGCACTTTATAAAGAAAGGGCAATAATAAAAAATAATTAATTTAAGATGCATTCTTAAAGTCTATTAACTATGTCTTGTGACTAACAGTCTAAAAATAATCTAAGCAAACATATACATATACACACATACTGACCGTTCGCTTCACTTTGTATCAAGTTTGTTACAAAGTGACAAGTTTGTTTGTTACCTGCACTGTTCAGAAGTGCTAGCGCTAAGTACAATATAATGGAGTCCTATGACAGCTCAGAGAAGCAGTATCAGACACAAAAAGAGATCAGTGAATACTGACATATAATATTATTATATTATTATTATGCATAGCATAGACTTATTGTATTTACATTCTTATCAATTCCACATGTACAGTTGCACAGGGCTGTAAGGGTTAAACAGAAATGTGCTTTTTATGTGGCTATATAGCTCCAATGCTATGTATACCATAAGCTATTGTTGTTGACTTGAATGGTGTAATCATCCTGTGTTAAGCGAATCATATTTGTACATTTGTATTATTACCTTATATGGTCGCGGTCAAAGGAGCCATCGTTCAGATAACATCAATGTAAGAATGAGTTAAACAAAGAAATAACAGGTTCACATGGGGGCTGGATTGAATTGAATTGATTGGTGTCCAGAAGTCTCACTTATGAAATCAGGTGTCCGAAATGATATGAGACAACGGAGCTCCCTGACTGTGATCACTGTTTTGTAGCTAAGTATATACTATTTAATCACTTTATTGTTGTTTGTTTTTATTGCTTGTAGTTTCTTATGCTCACTTAATAAATCGCTGGTATTATTGAATGTATGTTCCATTGGGAACAAGCGCACAGTAGAATTCTACGCTGTGAGGAGTCACATGACTCTGTAACAGGATACCGGATCATGTGACTTATAGAATACCCCACAGCGTGGATACCTACTGGTTAGTAGAAGGGGAGCTAAATCCTAAAAACTGTTTAGCAGAATAATCAGCTCATTCTGTATTAGGGCAGGAATTATTTCATGTTTCTCCGGCGGAATTCGGATTTACTGTAGGTGTTCCCAGTACTACCCCAACAACAACACACAGCAGCATGAATTTCCCATTGTCTCCGCTCCGCTCCCAGATAATAAATTATATGAAATACAGATTACCAATTCAGTGCAAAAATGCTCGGCTTATTTTGTGAGAATTCCCCGGAGCTCCGTTAACCACAATATTGATTCTCCAACGAGCAGCCATGGACATTTGTAGCCAATATCAGATATGAGGCAGAGAAGGGGGACCAGCTCGGAGCAGTGGGCATTTAGGGGGCAGTGTCTGGGTAACCTTGACTTTACTCAGACATATGCGACACAAGAAGTATTGACAGCACAAATGGAAAGAGGGTCTGAGACAACAATAACTTCTCTGTAAACTATTGGAAATCTTTAAAGACTGCTTCAGATTTCCATCCTTTAAATTATTTGCATTCCTGATTCCAGAAACACTTTGTTCTGAAGTCTTTAACAGCAGAGTAATGAGTGGCTATTCAGTGCCTTAAATTACCAGACAGCGGCTTGAGACAAAGGAGGATTCGTTTAATCATTTCATTTTTCTGTCTTTACTTTTTGAAAGATAAGGAAATCCAAGAAGTAAATGACCTACTTATTAGAAGTTACATTTTGTGCACTGTAAATCATGGAGATTTTTCAACGCACTGTGGTGACTTGTTCAGACAAAGTACAGAGAACTGTGGGGGCATTTAGGGTGAATAAATATAATTTATGAATGGGAAACAGCGTAATTGCAAAATGTCGTATGACACCATGCCCAGTTTTTCACACAAATACAAGTGTAGCGCCAGGATTTGCTGGCGAAGATGGGGGAAGGGAGGGGGGGGGGGCTGCAACATTTTCTATTGTCTTAAAAACATGGTCCTAGAGCAATACCACACAATTATTTATTATAGTAAAAAAAAGTTTTTCTTTTTTTTCCACTGTAATCCAAATGGAATGCTTGGATTCTTTTAATCCAATAGAATTAATGCAGTCTTTCATCCACAGGGAAATTCCAGCATTAGTTTCCCAAAGGGAAATCCAAACCTGACATTTCATTCCAAAGGGAAATGCGAGCCAGATCTTCTTCTTGTAAACCATTAAGACAACGCCAATCTTCTGCGCTTGGAACTCTGCTGCCGAAAGAGAAAATAATCAATGGACCAGGAGTTCGCTTAGCCAATTACAAGTCTATTTCTTGCTCTAGCTGTGATGTGATTGGTTGGTGGTAAAGTGATCACACATCAATAGAGATTAATTAAATCTCTATTGATGTGCTGGATCAAATGCAAGATTTCTGGAAGGGG